>NW_028301601.1:4242424-4545454 GCF_987345545.1 Pholcus phalangioides
ATGCCCATAAAAATATGGTTGTCATATGTTTCAAAAATACAGCAACCCAATTAAAAATGCAATTAACACAAATTACAAACAATATATACACATGATAAAATATTATACAATGCCCATAAAGAATACTTATGGTTGTCTTATTCTAAGAATGGATAACTTCTCGATTTACCCCAACATGCTTATCGTATTTCTTTTTAAACGTGTCAATTGTGTTACAATTTACTACCTCCGGGGGTAAGCTATTCCATTTATTAACAACCCTATTGGAGAAAAATTCCCTGCGACACCATAACCTTGCATTGTCCCTCACCAATCGATACTGGTGTCCCCTTGTAAAAGCAGTCGATTGGCGGTGTACTAAAAGTTCATGGTCCATCCTATCCATCCCATTGAAAATTTTGAACACTTCGATCATATCTCCTCGACACCTGCGTTCATCCAATGTAAACATATTCAAAAAATGAAGTCTTTCTTCATAACTCAAGCCCTGTGTGCCAATAAGGACACGCGTAGCTCTTCTCTGCACCCCTTCAACCAAGTCTATGTCCCTCTGTAGGTATGGTCTCCAAAACCTTACAGCATACTCCAGTCCAGGACGAACTAAGCCTCGAAAAAGCGGAAGAATGACTTTAGGAGAACGCGAAGAGACCTTTTTGAAAATGAGACCAAGCATTCTATTCGATTTTTTGACAACCGCTGAACAATGTTCAGAAAACTTAAGTCGCTCGTCAATGAGAATTCCCAAATCGGTGACTCTAGTTGCATCCGGGATAGTGACACCATTCAACTCGTAAGAGAACCGTGGGTTGTTCGAACCAAAATGAGCGACCATGCACTTATCTACGCTAAACGTCATGCTCCATTCATTTGCCCATGCTGCAATCTTGTTTAAGTTGGTCTGGAGCAACTCCCTATCGCTTTCATTTCCGATTACCCCCATTAGCTTCACATCATCTGCGAATTTGCTAGTAATTCCATCGATACCCTGATCGAGTTTGTCGATAAAAAGTGAAAAAAGTATGGGGCCAAGGACACTTCCCTGAGGAACTCCACTTGTGACGTCTGTCCAACCAGAGAATTCCCCGTTCACCATAACTCGTTGCGACCTATCTCTTAACCACGATTCTATCCAATTCAGCAAGTTGCCCCCTATTCCAATCTCGTGTAAACGCTTCAAGAGTTTGCCATGTTGGACCCGATCGAATGCCTTCTGGAAATCAAGGTAAACAACGTCGACATTTTTGCTCTTACCCAAAGCCTTAGTCACGTAATCATAGAAGCAAAGGAGGTTAGTTACACATGACTTCCCCTTCCTGAACCCATGCTGATTATCCGACAATACATTATTCTCGTCTATCCACTTCACAAACTGCCTTTTGATGATAATTTCCAAAATTTTCGAGAGGGAGCTCGTCAAACTCACTGGACGATAATTAGACACCACTTCTCTACTACCCTTCTTAAATATCGGAACAACGTTAGCCAGTTTCCAATCTCTCGGGACGATACCCTCAGCAACACTACTCCTGTATATCTGTGCGACTGGCCCCAACAATTCATTAGCACCTTCCCTGAGAACCCTGGGATAGATATCATCTGGTCCTGGTGCTTTGCTTGCACATACATTTCTTAGAAGATTTAGGACCTCCACGTCTTCCACTTGAATATCGTTGAGCGTTTTATTACCCCATGCAACACCCGTATATCGAATATCATTATCTCCATTAAAAACCGACGCGAAAAAGAATTCAGAATCTTCATCACTTTTGGAAATTTGAATTTTCTTCAATTCAGAATCTTCATCACTTTTGGAAATTTGAATTTTCTTCAATTCAGAATCTTCATCACTTTTGGAAATTTGAATTTTTTTCAATTCAGAATCTTCATCACTTTTGGAAATTTGAATTTTTTTCAATTCAGAATCTTCATCACTTTTGGAAATTTGAATTTTCTTCAATTCAGAATCTTCATCACTTTTGGAAATTTGAATTTTCTTCAATTCAGAATCTTCATCACTTTTGGAATTTTGAATTTTCTTCAATTCAGAATCTTCATCACTTTTGGAAATTTGAATTTTCTTCAATTCAGAATCTTCATCACTTTTGGAAATTTGAATTTTCTTCAATTCAGAATCTTCATCACTTTTGGAAATTTGAATTTTCTTCAATTCAGAATCTTCATCAGCTCTGAAATTTAGAATTTTCTTCAAAATTCTGGATTTCTGAATTTTCTTCAATTCTAGATTTCTGAATTTTCTTCAATTCTAGATTTCTAAATTTTCTTCAATTCTAGATTTCTGAATTTTCTTCAATTCTAGATTTCTAAATTTTCTTCAATTCTAGATTTCTGAATTTTCTTCAATTCTAGATTTCTAAATTTTCTTCAATTCTAGATTTCTGAATTTTCTTCAATTCTGGAAAATAGCTTCCATAGAGTAACATGGGTATAGTAACCATTCAAAATGTCATTTCTCACGTTCTTTTTTTTTGCAAGGACATTGCACATTCTGGCATGACGAAGTCGATATGTTGGTTATTGTACAAGTAGAATTTGAAAAAAATTGCATTGTACGATACAGGGTAATTAGCTCAGCTGAATAAAGGCATTCTTTAGTTTTGACACATTTTTAAATAAAAATGAATTTCTTATTTGGAAGTTTTTATTTTGGAGAATCTCTCACGACCCCTCCAGTTCATTGACGAAACCCCCGTTTTGCGCACCGCTGCGCTGGCCGATTCGCTCTTACCATTGTTAACAACAATGTGTTTCAACAAATTAATTACTTCCTCGCTCATTATTGAGCAATGGCATGCTTAAAAATACATTTTGTAAGTGTTGAAACGCGTGTTGAAAATCATTCGTGTTGGAGATTCCAATCTGGTAAGACGCGTTTGCGTCTAGCCTCGAAGGAAGGAAGGCCTCTGTATGAGGCCTAATCTAGAATTAGGTAAGAATCACAGTTTTTAGGGCTTCGGGTCGTGGGCATTGACACGGTTAGGTAGCTCTGGGAAGGGTTCCCAATGTCCTCGTTTGATGTCTTTGTGGTTCGTTGTTCTTTCTCCCCTGTTAGTTTGGCTTAGCTCTGTGGACCAGAGAGGTACCGGGCATCGTGGCCCCCGGCAGTTTGAGTGAGCGAACCCTTTGCGTTCGTCCTCTCTGCATTTGGAGGTCAGTTGCTCAGCCACTTACACTCAACATCGTCGTGGCAATGGTATCACTGGCTCGTTGTTTCGAGTCACTGTGCCAATGGTGCCGGGTTTTGAGGTGGTGGGCTAAGGGTTCACAGAGCTGAGCGGAAACCGTTTCATTCAAGACTACTGCAGTCAAATGTAGGTATGTACACTAAACCACTGTGGTGGTCGAATGCGAGAACCCGGGTTCGAACTCTACCGTCACCACAGTGGTGGTGAAGTTTGTTTTCTGTGGCTCCCGTAAAATTTTCATCGGGATGGAGATAGGATTGACCACATGAGTTATTAATATACCGTCAATCGACTGCTTCGACAAGAGGACACTAGTACCGTTTGAACTGTATCTTTGGCATATCAATAAATTCTGGTTTTACCTGAAATACCTGGTTTCCCCTCCCACAGAGGGGGGGGGGGGGAGCTGAAGTGCTTACGTTGATTTTTGCGTCAGTCTGGGTGTCTCGCAGTTTCTCCAGTTATAACCGAAGTGACCAAGGAAAGCCGCCCATTAAGTAAAGCCACCCGTTTGCTTAGCTTAAGAGATTTAGAAAGTATTAATTTTTTTACCAGTGCAATTAATGAGATAATTAAGTACAGCGAAACCTCTCTTTTGCGGTCACCTGTAGGACGAAAAAAAAAAATTCGTCCGTAAAAAATTGGTGACCGTTTATTAAGGGTTTCAATGGCATACTTTTATTAAACCGGGGGAAAATATTATTTGGCCGTAAAAGAGGGATGACTCCATCAGTGTAGTGTCCGTTAAGAGGATTTTACCGTAATACTTAACCGCACATGCGGTCAAACTCGGTCATTACGACTTCGGCTGTAATGCCTATAATTGACGCTTCGTACTCATTCCCATAAAGAATAATGTTGATGAACATTGCTTATAGCATCGATAAAATGCAACCACCTCGGATACAACGACGAATTTTTCGCCACTTTTGTTTCCATGCTGATAACGTTTTCTCAAGAAATTGTTGAGATTAGAGCTGATTACATCTACGGAATGTTCGTCTGTTTCTTGCATTTATACCTAACGTTGGGAAAAAAGATTTATTGCACGTAAATCGTAAAATTTGTCAAATAGGAGTTTGTTATATCGAGGTCAGGTTTCAGAATTCGTCAAATATGAGCTAATTATGGGAGTTACTTCGTCGATGTTCGGAAAAATTCGCTAAATCAGAGTTCATTATATCTGATTCAGATTCTGACTCACATCACGGAAATGAGACCGATTTATCCTACTTACCAATACGAATTGGCGATTATACATAATAACCGGCAAATATGGTGAATTTAGTACGATTCATCATGTCATGGACGACGCTTGGGTATTATGCATTAAGGGTCATTCAAGTATTACGTCAGCATCGATGGGGGATTTCCGATTTGCTGACTTATGATGACAAAGGGGGGAGACAAATACGAGAAAAATCTTTCGATAGTTATTGGGCACTTGAACTAACATTGTTCCTAATGATAAATCCCATATAGAGCCTCTTCAGCGATCTCTAAATGTTTCACGGATCCTTCAAGTGCTCTGGAAATGTTTCACGGATCCTTCAAGTGCTCTGGAAATGTTTCACGGATCCTTCAAGTGCTCTGGAAATGTTTCACGGATCCTTCAAGTGCTCTGGAAATGTTTCAGGGCCGCTTAAGTGCTCTGGAACTGAGCAACGCATCATCCTAAGCCGAGGATCAGTAGTAATCTGGGTATGTTCCGCGGGTAAAACTTGAGTGATGTATGTAGAACCGCACCGGGGAACCGCTTAAGTGCTCTAAAATTGTGCCACATGTCCCTCAAGGGACCTCTAAATGTGCCGCGGATAGTTGAAGTGTTCTGGAACTGTGTCGCGGATTACTTGAGCGATCTTTGAATGTGCCACGGGCCACTTTTAAATGCTCTGGAATTGTGCCACTGGTCATTTAAGCGATTTGTAAATGTGCCACTTGGTTCATTTAAAAAAACTAGGTTTGAGGGGCAAGCCACATCACATAACCTTCAGGACCACATTTGGTCCGCGGGTCAAGAGTTTACCATGTATAAGGGTGGTCAGAATGAATTTTTTAAAGAGAAATTTTGAGTTCTTACCCTTCAAATAGCATTGAAATTAACAGAAATCGATTATAATAACATATAAAGGTATTACTTTCGAAATTTTAGTTTAAAAAAAAAAATTTTACGTTAAAAAAATTTTTTTTTTCGTGGGGGGGGGGGGGGAGACGCACGCGAGCCTCCTATGCCCCCTCCTCCCGCGTACGTTTCTGATCCCACCAATATATGTTAGGAGGTAGGAAGCAGGGCTGACGAAATTTTGCTGACCGGAGGGGGGAGCGGGTCAGAGTTTTGCTTACTTTTGCTGACAAGGGGAGGGGGGGGGGGGTCAAAAATGGCTAAAATGGTCCTTACGTAATACTTGAACGGCCCCAATTCTGTATTTCTGAATTTTTATCAATTCTGAATTTTTATCCATTCCCGAAATCATGATTTTCATCAATTTTGTAAGTATTTCTTTCGGCTTATTCTGAATTTTCATTATACGGGGTCTGAAATTATATCTTCCATTTATTCTGAATTTTCACCGGTGCTGGGGTATTATTTCTGTTAATTATTTTCCTCATTTTCGATTCATCGATTCTGAATCTACGATATTTCTCAGAAGTTTTTTTTTTTTCATTAATTTCCAATTTTAATTGGTTTTGAAATTATTTCTTACATCAATTAAAAAAATTTGCGTAAGAAAAGTATTCACTAAATTTTTTAAAATTCAAGTTTAATTCAGCCTATATTTTTTGTACAGAAAATTTTCGCATTCCTGAATATTTTGTGACAATGTATGAATTTTTGAATGTGCCGATCCCCCCTTTCTCACAGAATATACAATACAAAATCGGGGTTAAGGGCCCCCGCTATTATTTTCTCACCGGGCCGGGTCTGGTAAGAGTGAGAGAGTGGCCTTGCGGCTCCCAGTGAATACGTAAAATCGGGGCTAAGAGGCCCCGAAATGTATAGCTCCGGTCTCGTTTTATTTTCGCACCGGAGAACGCGTAAGGGCGGACCTCACCGGGCCAGTACTTCTGGACGGATACTGGAATAACCGTGACTGAGAGAGACCGTAAATTTTTTGTGTTTTCCACCGACTCGTGCACGAATCCATCATCATTTACCACAAAAGAAAAAGAAAATTATTCCCGAGCAAATAAGTCATATTAGTCATATTACACGTATTACCATGGTACGCGGTTAAAAAAACCATAAACAGAAAGAGTCCCTTTTTTTAAAGGGCCGTACAGAGATGTTCATATGTCCAGGGTCACTGCACAGAACGGGTCATCAGAGTGACGACCCGAGACTGTCTACTCGAATATTATAAACCCCGCTCATACAGCGGCAATCATCAAAGCCAAGTAGTCTTTTTAATTGGTCCTTGTCGGCTTCTCCTCTGTTCTTACGGGGGCCTGGAACTCAGAAGAGTTTGGAGAGGGGGGCCCGAAGGTTCCATTACAAGGGGCCCCTCCCTTCACCCCATACAATTTTTTTTTTTTTGTACAAGAGAGAGAGCGCCATATCTCCTTCCGTGTACAGTATAGGATGTTGATTGTTGGCGTTATAAAGTGCCCCGTGCCCTTTTTTTTCGGTGGGGGGGAGGGGGGAATGCTTATGGTTTTTTCACGCGAATACGGAAAATTAATACTATAAAGCCATTTTTTTTATTATTATTATTTGTCCCCTCAAACATCCTGACATTTTAGCGGCACTTGAAAGCTAAATATTTGTCCCATTTTTCATGGCCGAGATGGCAGGTGTTTTTGTACCATTTTTTTATGGTTATGGTCCCATCACATATACCAGTGATACCATTCTCGGTAAATGTCTTTGAAAAAATATACCATGCCTCATGCGCAAGGGTTCGTCGGGCCTCAGTTGCAGCCCCATTTGGGAATCATAATAGGAAATGGTTTTAAATTGTGTATGTTTGTATGCGGGATTTTTTAGACACGCATTAATGGATTAATACATGGATCTATTATATATTTATTTATTTATTTACATATTTATTAATCTACATATTTATTTATCTACACATTTGTTTATCTAAATACATATTTGTTTACCTACATCTTTGTTTATCTACATCTTTGTTTATCTAAATGCATATTTGTTTACATACATCTTTGCTTATCTATCTATCTATCTGTATATATATATATATATATATTTATTTATTTATCTACACATTTGTTTATCTAAATATATATTTGTTTACCTACATCTTTGTTGATCTATATATATATATATATATTTATTTAATTATTTATTTATCTACACATTTGTTTATCTAAATACATATTTGTTTACCTACATCTTTGTTTATCTACATCTTTGTTTATCTAAATGCATATTTGTTTACATACATCTTTGTTTATCTATCTATCTATCTGTATATATATATATATATATATTTATTTATTTATCTACACATTTGTTTATCTAAATATATATTTGTTTACCTACATCTTTGTTGATCTATATATATATATATATATATTTATTTAATTATTTATTTATCTACACATTTGTTTATCTAAATACATATTTGTTTACCTACATCTTTGTTTATCTATATATTTGTTTAACTACAAATTTGTTTATCTACGTATTTATTTATCTCATCAACAATCCGTCGTCGAACTCTATTAAATGAAAATGAAACTATTATTTGAGAAATGCTCAAAAAAAAAAGCCTTCAAAAACTACCCTTTACCAGTTTTACGAGTGAAAATACAGTGCGTTACAAAATAAAATAAAAATCAAAGTTATTATATGAGCCTCCCTGTCTTCTACCTCTAACTTCCGATCAGAAAGTTGCTGCCCTGTCTCGCCTGAAGCAAAAAAAAAAAAAAAAAAATCACGTTTCCAAGTGCATATTCGCTAAGATATTTGAATCCAAAAGTCGGAGAAAGTTATGAAACAACAGCAAAAACTAACGGACACGCAATGCTGCTCCTTTTCCTCGTTTATGCTGTCCTTTCCCAACTTTTCGCCGATTTTGGAAATGGAATATATCAGCGAATATTGCGCTTGGAAACTTGAATTTTCCTTGTTGGCTTCAGGAAAGATAGGACAACAACTTTCTAATTGGACGCTAGAGGACGGGGGGGGGGGGGGGGGCGTATAATAATTTAGATTTTTTTATTCTTATTTTGTAACACACTGTATTTTCATTCTCAAAACTGGTACAGGGTAATTTTTGAGCACTTTTTAAAATTGAAACTATACCTCTACGACGGACGGTTGATGAGACAAAGTCCGCATTTGCACTTACAAGATACACTGTATGCAATTAATTGAAAATTATAAACAATTAACACCTAAAGATAATAATAATAAAGAACTTCACGTACTCCCAAGGGATCAGCATGATCCGTCCAGGGAATTTGTTAGTGTTAGTAGACATCCATGCCCGAACCGGAATTCGAACCCAGACCTGCTCAGTGTAATCGGTATTAATTAAAGATAAACAATTAATTTAGGGGTATTAAATTTGTGAGAAAGAGAAATGTAAATACAAAGGCCATAAGAGGAAAATTGCTCAACAATGTGGCTGAAAAAATTATACCCATAAAAAATGTGGATGCCAAATATAACCAAAATGCAGCAAACTGATATAAAAGCGTACATCACCAAAAAAACAACAACTTAATAATACCCTGCCCATTACAAAAGAGGGAGATTATGGTTGTCTTATTCTACGCATGGATAGCTCCTCGATTTATACAAATACAAATACAACGCCACAACAGGCAAATTGCCCAACGAGGTGGCTGACTTAAGAACATCACGGATTCCCGAGCTATTTTTTGGAGGCCCTACCTACTACTGCTACACCCCCCCCCCCCCCCGCGGAGCCCCCAACGAATCGGTACATGCGGGAATGTGCGTGTACGTGTAGTGAAACCTGACGTGAAGGTTTTTTTTGTTTCTCTGTAATGCGTAGTGCTGCCATCTGCCACCAGTTTTTCTAACTATGAGCGAAGTGTTATGATTGAATGATTTATCGTTGTAGGACTGTTGCTCTCTGTGGCGAGACTTTTTAACGGGGAGATCGGCTCGCATTTGCGCCTTGAAGATGGGAACCACAGAAAACCAACTTCAGCCGACCACCACTGTGGGGTTCGAACCTGGATCCTCGCATCGCGAGTCCGTCACTATAACCACTCGACCACCACAGCGGCAATTTGAATTCGTTGAAAACGGGAGTCCACCCCAAGTAGCACAAAGATATAGATCTATATCGCAAAATTTCAGTTTTTAATATAGATCTATATCGGGCCACGATATCGTTATGGCTAAAAAAGGCATAGTCAGAGATAAATAGATCTATATCGTGAATGTGATATATTTAAATACTTCAAATTTTGGACGATAGATGGAGCCCTTTCAGAAGAAGAAATAAAAGTGTATTTTTCTGCAGGCGGGTAGGTTTGAACTCATGGCCCCTCACCTCTTCCCATCTTCAACTCGGCATCTTACCAACCCACTACGATAGCACTCAATGTCTATCGTATTTCTTTCCAAACTTGTCAATTTTGTTAGAATTCACGAACTCCGGAGGTAAGCTATTCCATTTATTCGCAGCCCTATTAGAAGAAAAAAACCACACTGTGACACCACAGTCACCTATAAGGGACCGTTAAAGTATTATGCCAGCAAATTTTTAGCAATTTTTCATCTTCCTTGTCAGCAAAATTTCGTCAGCACTGTTCCCACCTCCTAACGCATGTTGGTGGGATCAGAAACGTACGCGGGAGGGAGGAGGCATAAGAGGCTCGTGCGCCTCTCCCTCCCCAAACGAAAAAATAAATTAAAATTTCGAATGAAAATACCTTTACATATTATTATAATATGTTTCTGTTAATTTCAATGCTATTTGAAAGGTAAAAACTCAAAATTTCTCTTTAAGAAATTCATTGAGACCCACCCTTTAAGCCATATATGATAAACCCTTGACCCGCGGACAAATGTGGCCCCGAAGGTCATCTGATTTGACTTGCTCCCTCAAACCCAATTTTGCAAAAATGAACTGGGCCGCACATTTACAGATAGCTTAAATGACCCGTGCCACAATTTCAGAGCGTTCAAGTAACCCGCGACACAGTTCCAGAACACTTAAACGATCCGTGGCACATTTAGAGATCCCTTGAGTGACATGTCGCACTGTTTAAGAGCACTTAAGCGGCCCCCCAGTGTGGTTCTACATCACTCAAGTTACCCGCGGAGCATTCCCAGATTACTTAAGTGATCCGTGGCGTAATTACGGATCACATGAGTGATACGGGGCACATTTCCTGAGCACTTGAAGGATCCGTGAAACATTTAGAGATCACTAAATTAGCTCTGTAGCTATACCGATTCTGCCATTTGTCTCCGTATTTTGAGATGAAAATGGTGCCTGAATTTTCATGTTACGTGACTCAAGTATCGTGTTCAAGGTCCGCCTGCTCCCTGAGTAGAGACTTTTCGAATGGAAGATCGGATCGAATTCATGCCTTGAAGTTGGGAACCATAGAAAACTAACTTCATCCTACTACTACTATAGTGCTGCTGACGGGGTTTGTAGCGCTGAACCCTTACGATTAGAGTTCAGCATAATACTCAGAGGACCACTCAGCGTATGTTTCAACGAAAAAGTTTCATTCTTAAAAAAAAAAAAAATCAAAATTGTTTTCTTAACCCTTTAAGCGACATTCACGAAATATCTCGCGTGCTTAAAAGCCTTTTATTGCAGCATTGACATGACCAGATAATTTCTGAAGTTGATTTCAGAATGAAACACTCCTCCCCCCCCCCCATTAGGGATCATTCAACTATTACGTAAGCATCGATTGGGGGGGGGGTTCGGATTTGCTGACTTTTGATGACAAGGGGAGGGGGGGGGGTTTAGTTGATGCTTATGTCATCAACCACCTTTTATGAAAATATGAAATATTTTTAATGGCATCTTTGTGCGCCTAAAAAACGAGAAAAACCTTTCGCTAGTTTGTGAGCACCTGAACTAACATTCTCCCTAATGATAAATCCCATATAGAGCCACTTCAGCGATCTCTAAATGTTTCACGGATCCTTCAAGTGCTGTGGAAATGTTTCCGGGCCGCTTAAGTGCTCCGGAACTGTGCAACGCATCACTCAAGTGATCCGTAATTATGCCGGGGATCAGTAGTAATCTGGGAATGTTCCGCGGGTAACGTGAGTGATATAGAACCGCACTGGGGGGGGGAGGCGTTTGAGTGCTCTAAAATTGTGCCACATGTCACTCAAGGGATCTCTAAATGTGCCACGGATCGGTTTAAGTGCTCTGGAACTGTGTTGCTGGTTACTTAAATGATCTGAAAATGTGCCACGGGCCACTTAAATGCTCTGGAATTGTGGCACAGGTCATTTAAGCGATCTTTAAATATGCCGCATAGTTCATTTTTACAAAATTGGGTTTGAGATGGCAAGCCACATCAGATAACCTTCAGGGCCACATCTGGTCTGCGGGTCAAAGATTTACCATATATGCCTTGAAGGGTGTGCCGCAATGAATTTCTTAAAGAAAAATTTTGAGTTCTTACGCACGAGCCCTTCTTCCCCCCCCCCCCCCGCATACGTTTCTGATCCCCCAATATGCGTTAGGAGGTTGGGGCAGCGGTGACGAAATTTTGCTGACGGGGGGGGGGGGAGGAGGAGTCCGAGTTTTGCTGACAAAGGGGGTCAAAAATGGCTAAAAATTTACTGACGTAATACTTGAACGGCCCCATACCTCTTGGTTTTCAACTGCTGAAAACCTACTTCAACATAAAAAACATGGCATTTTGAAGAGGGGATTTGTCATTTCTGCTGCGACACTTAAAGGGTTAATAATAATAATAATATTAAAAAAAAAATTATACGAGTCACATCAGCGTCATATAATCCATTTTTATAATCAAACCAGAAGGATGACGGCGATGATGACTTCTCATAATCACCGAGACAGTGCTCGAGTAATAATATAACAGTCGTAATACATCATCGCGGACTCTTCATCTCGTAAACGTATATCACGCTCAGAATCTTATATACAAGTCTATTAGCAGCTAGTGCTAAATGATGAAGCAGCAACGCTATCTTACCATTAGCGTCCCTTTATGCACCAGCAACAGTTAATTCACTTTCCGTCTGTCAAAGCTACTACTGTTACAAGTCGAATCCATCTTGGAACAAACACATACAAAAGCTTCTCTGTTTTCGGATCGAGAGAGAGATGGCTTTTCCCCCCATTTTATTTTTCCTCTCTTACGTGTGTTTTCAGACAATATTTTTTTTTCCTTTCTTTCTTATATTTTTTTGGAGCACTCTGTACTCAAAGGTTGTTGGCAAATGCCGTTGTAATCAGTCTACTTTCCGCTTCGGTTGGCGTTGGGTTAGTTTTAACGCGGAGGAAGAACGCGACTTTTTGTTGCGTCCCGGGATCGCACGGGACCCATCATATAGATTCTTGATGGACTCTGCTGATATGGTACGAGAATTGCAGTCGGGAGTGAAGTTTTTACCGGCCTGGGGAAATTTTCGAAATTTTTCCTCGAGTCTTCCCAAACCGCGGGAATCTCCGTGTCGATCACTTATAATTTGAAAGTTTCTCTCTGGATTCTTCTAAGTATCTTATACGAACCTGGATGATTTCGTTATTCTCGTAGATACCGTTATTATAAAATGATTATGACGATATTTCTCAACTCGTGGTCCATGAAATAAGACCGATAGGAAAATTAATTCAGAGAAAAATTTATTGAAAGGAAAATTCATTGCAGTAAAAATTTACTGACCGGAACTTTCATTGAAGTAAAAATTCACTGACAGGAAAATTCATTGAAAGGAAAATTCATTGAAGTAAAAATTCACTGACAGGAAAATTCATTGAAAGGAAAATTCACTGACCGGAAAATTCACTGACCGGAAAATTCACTGACCGGAAAATTCATTGAAGTAAAAATTCATTGACCGGAAAATTTATTTAATTAAAAATTCACTGACAGGAAAATTCATTGAAAGGAAAATTCACTGACCGGAAAATTCACTGACCGGAAAATTCACTGACCGGAAAATTCATTGAAGTAAAAATTCATTGAAGTAAAAATTCATTGACCGGAAAATTTATTTAATTAAAAATTCACTGGCCGGAATATTCATTGAAGTAAAAATTCACTGACAGGAAAATTCATTGAAGTAAAAATTCATTGACCGGAAAATTTATTGAATTAAAAATTCACTGACCGGAATATTCATTGCAGTAAAAATTTACTGACCGGAAAATTCATTGAAGTAAAAATTCACTGACAGGAAAATTCATTGAAGTAAAAATTCACTGACAGGAAAATTCATTGAAGTAAAAATTCATTGACCGGAAAATTTATTGAATTAAAAATTCACTGACCGGAATATTCATTGCAGTAAAAATTTACTGACCGGAAAATTCATTGAAGTAAAAATTCACTGACAGGAAAATTCATTGAAGTAAAAATTCACTGACAGGAAAATTCATTGAAGTAAAAATTCATTGACCGGAAAATTTATTGAATTAAAAATTCACTGACCGGAATATTCATTGCAGTAAAAATTTACTGACCGGAAAATTCATTGAAGTAAAAATTCACTGACAGGAAAATTCATTGAAGTAAAAATTCACTGACAGGAAAATTCATTGAAGTAAAAATTCATTGACCGGAAAATTTATTGAATTAAAAATTCACTGACCGGAATATTCATTGCAGTAAAAATTCACTGACAGGAAAATTCATTGAAGTAAAAATTCACTGACAGGAAAATTCATTGAAGTAAAAATTCACTGACCGGAAAATTCACCGAAGGAAGAATTCATCAGCTGGAACATTTATTGAAATAAAAATTCACCGACAGAAACAAAAGTTTACTGACAGGAAAATTTATTAAAAGAAAAATTTTTTTGCTAAATGAAAATGCACTGAAATAAAAAATTTACCGACATTAAAATTCACCAACAAGGAAATTCATTAAAGAAAAAATTAGTCGGCAGCAAAAAATTTGTTGAGAGAGAAATTCGTTGGACGAAAAATTCAAAAACCGGAAAATTCATTGAAGGAAAAATAATCTACAAGGAAATCCATAGAAGCGGGAAAAATTCATCTGCAGGAAATTAAATTTCATTAAAATAAAAATTTAACCGCATGACGCCCCTAACACTTCACAATTCGATAATTTTATAGCGTTTTTTTTTTTGTTCCCGCTTAAAATTTTCCCGTCTCATAAATTTTGTACCCTGATGTCTAATTACTCTAATTACGGCCCGTGATATAAGTATCATATTGTAGGTCGGCCTGCTCTCTGCGGGAAGACCTTTTCAAATGAAAGACCAGCTAGTATTCGCATATCCGAAGATGACGCCACTTTCCGCTATCCTAAGGTTTCTAACAGCTAGCTGATGCGAAAATATATTTTTTGGAAAGAGAGAAAATTCAACCGCCCCTGCGAGGAATCGAACCCACGCCCTAGACCACTAGACTACAGAGATGCAACGAATTTCTCAATCTTTCCTTGAAGCTCGTGTGCTGAACGGGACCGTACATGGACGGTCGGACCTAACTCGGGAAAAAGCTCACAATTGCTGGCAATGCCACCCGGCAGGCAGCGACCCGGAAAGTGAAAGGACGTGGGTTCGATTCCCCGCAGGGGCACACGGTTGAATTTTCTGTCTTTCCAAAATATATCTTCGCATCAGCCAGCTGTTAGAAACTTTTAGTATTCGCATGTCAGAGTTGTAAAACCACGGATAACCAACATCAGTCGACCACTTCTACAGGACCGAAACTAGGGTATTTCTTTTCAAAAGGGAAAGGGGGAGGGGGGGGGTGGAAACTGAATTTTGCTGCCCCGCAACTTTAAAATGCAGATAGTTTTGTAATAAAGTGTGAACACTTCATGTAATTTTTGAATTTCGTTTGTTTTTTACTGCTCAGGGGCCATTCAAGTATTACGTAAGCAGATTTTTAGCCATTTTTGACCCCTCCCCCATTGTCAGAAAAAGTCAGCAAAACACTGACCCCCCCCCCTTCCACCTTGTCAGCAGCTTAGAACATTTCATATCTTCAAAAAGGGTGGTTGATGACGTAAGCATTCTTCAAACCCCCCTCCCCCCCTTTCATCAGAAGTCCACAAATCCGAACCCCCCCCCCCCCATCGATGCTGACGTAATATTTGAATGACCCCTTATGTTGTGCCTAATGAAATATTATATCGTAGATCAAAGTAAAATTGAACTGAAACAAATCATTTGAGAACATTATCCCTCCCAAAGTTTGCCGCCCGTGGTGGCTCCCCCCCCGCGCACACACCCACCGTAGTTTCCGATCCTTACTTACATACAGTAGAGTCCCGCTTATCCGACATAAACGGGCCGACAGAACGTCGGATATGCGAAGATGTCGGATAACAGGGAGGGGTTAAGAATAAGCCTATTAATTACCAAACTATGTTATAATTTTACACATTATGAACCTAATAATCATGTTTTACAAATTTATTTTTTCTTTCGTCGCCATACACTTGCGTAAATTTCACCTTTTAAACAACACAACGTTTGTCAAATTAACACACAGACACGTGCGCATTTAGCAGACGATAAACCGATCCGCATACAATCATAAACTGATAAACCTACAGCGGAAGGCCTAACCGCTAAGCTCGTGACGTCAAGCATTACACAGAAACAAACTTCACGGAAGGTTCACGATACGTACACGCACATTCCAACATGTACCAATTCGTAAGAGGATCCGCAGAGGAATATGGACGAGGTGCAAGCCTGGTTTAGTAGTAGTAGTGAAGTGACGAGCCGCTGCGGTGGCCGAGTGGTCATAGTGACGGACTCGCATAGTGAGGTGCCGGGTTCGTACCTCAACGTTGCCACAGTGGTGTCGGCTGAAGTTGGTTTTCTGTGGTTTCCACCTTCGACGCGTGAATGCGGGTTGATCTCCCACTTTAAAAAGTCTTACCACAGGGCGGGAATAAAGTCCGTAGAAACTTTCAAAATGAATAAAAACGGAAAAAATAACCGAAAGAAAAACGGTTTGCAGGGTTAGCATCACTAGGTTTGGAATTTTTTTAAGACAGGGAAAAATTAACTCAAAAACAGTCGCTAGATGGCACTGGTACGAGCGACTTCGGTGAAAATATGCAAATGCATGGCTATAAGAACTTGCGCTCCTAATCAGCACCTCCTAGAGATAGAAGACCTCTTCACTGTTTGCCATAAACGTCATTCAGACTACCTGGCAAGTTTGCCACATTTTGAAAAACAGCATCCTATTTCGTTTCTTCTCATTTTGGCGTAAAATCTCCCTTATTGGCTCACAAATACCGCATAATGATTGGATGTGGGGCACAGAAATCGCCCATTCTGAGCGCGATCATTTCTTTTCCGCACAACGATGATACTGGCACGAGCAGGGAAATTTTCCCCGGAATATGCTGAGGGAAAATGGACTACTTACTGACGTCACAAGCAGCGTGCGGAGACCTTCTATCTCTAGGAGGTGCTGTCATAATCCAAAACCATCTACCGTTGTAAACCGTGTACATGCGCACAAGGATGCTGAGTGCGAAGGATACAGCTTTGTTGATAAAGTTGTTTTACGTCAACCACGTAGGAATCAGCGACCATTGCCTTGCGCAAATTCCGAGCTCAGAAGAATGTGAGGACTGGAAAAGGGCCTTTAACAGCGACAGGCCTCATAAAGCTTGTTCAGCTGTTTGAGGAAACTGGAACGCTGGAGGATCGTGTAAGAGAGCCGGACGACCATGTTTAAAGAAAGCACGTTCGCCGCGTGTTGCAGCCGAAATGGAAGCGTTAGCGCTCCGAATCAGCTGCAGGGACCAGTATGGTGCCATCAGTGCTCATGGATCTGCTGCACTCTGCCGTTGCTGGATTACTGAATAGCCTGCAATGACTTATCATCTGTGGTGGTGGTCTGGAACACACATGCTACTGTAATAAACGATTTGGAGGCATCTTGTTTGTTATTTGCGTATCTTTTCTTTGACTTGTGTACGTCAGCACCACCTATCGACTGTTTTTGGGGGTTTTTTTTTTTTCCTGTCCAGGAAAAAGTTCCCGTGACCTGGTGATGCTAACCCTGCAAATAGATTTTTATTTCGGTTATTTTTCTGGTTTTTATGAATTTTTAAAGTTTTTACGCGGACTTTTTGCCCACCCTGTATATCAGACAGCATGGTAGCAAAAGTAAGAACACAAAACAAGCACAACTTTCACAATATAACTTAGTGGCCATACATTCCAGCATTTATCAATTGGTTATAAATTCCGCGGATGACTGTGGATGAGGTGCATGTACGGTTAAGTAGCTGCAGTGTAATTTCAATTGCTATTACCCTCGTTTCTCTGTAAGAAAATCAGGTCGTGTAGATATAGACTACACATCCGACCTTATACTACGGTATTTTATTATATTTTATTAATAAGACCATACTTATATACCATGACTGACTGACTGAGGTAGATACATTTTCCCAGGGCGTACCGAGTCTTTAAGACTCCCATAAGCTTCCCTGTTCGATGCTGCTCCGAACGAGTTGGATGAGGTGGAGAAGTTAAGAAACTGTTTGTATGTGATAGTCTCTCCGAGACCGTCCATCCCTTTGGTAAACAGCGCAAGATGGTCTTTCTGGACGGTCAACGGTCATGTCTGTCTGTATGTGATAGTTTTAGAGCTATGTGTCCGAAGAAGGTGAAGTATTAAAATTCAAGAACGCATTTCATATGGAATTACAAAAATCCAACTGTCAATTATCTAAGCAAATGATTGACAAATAAGTGTGGAATCCTGCACCTAATGATTACAACAGAGTATATCTATATGGTCATTCTAATGAATTGCGTAATTAAATACGATATTTATGATTGCATGTGGGTACAAGATTAAATACGATAAATATGGGTAAGCGTTCAGTATATATGTAACTCTATGCCTCCAATCATTGAAGAGAGAATTAGAACTATTTACATTTTTACAAAACTAAATCAATTCACTGACTCATATCAGTCGAAGAAACCTCAACATCTCTCCCGCAGGATAAGTCGTAAGAGATGTCTCTTATGTGTTCTGATGTTTCAGCCCTATCGAAATATCCTCTGCATAGTTTGACTAAATAGTCATGTATGGTGTTTCGATGTTCAAATCCTTCATTATGTCAAGATTTCTGATATACCATTGTGCCACGGTATATCGCCGAAGTATTTTATTTTGTTGCACTTGTGTGTGTGTGTGTGTGTGTGCGTGTGTGTGCGCGTGCGTGTGTGTGCGCGTGTGTAATTGTTTGATAACATAGGGTTTCGCTGCCGGAAAGCATGGTGCACATAATTGGTCTAATGACTGATTTGTAAATAATGGTTTTGTTTTTGAGGCTAAGTGCAGAGCGTGTATAACAGACTCTGTTTAGACGTCCTGCAGCCTTAGCGGCTCGAACTTTCACCTCATGAATGTGAGCTTTTTATCCAAAATGACACCAAGATATTTTGTCTAAAGCTGGGATTAGACTATAAAAGTTTCATAAAAGTTCATTCATAAAACTCGAAAAGTACAACCAATGAGGTGATCGATTGCATTAACTAGAATGTTATCAATGCTCTTATTGGTTACATTTTTCAACTCGTATAAAAGTACTTTTATCAAACTTTTATATTGTAATGCCGGCCTGGGACTTGGGTCGTAATATTGTGTGCCCCCACTGTGATAGTGGTGTTCGGCGGGAGTTGCCTTCTTGCAAAGCATATAAAGTTACATTTGCTCTAATTTAAGACCACTGCATGTAGCTGACACCAGATCTCGACCCTTCGGACCGTCGAGTAGAGAGGGCGTTTTCGATACGGACCTGAAATGTCCTATCTCCGAGGTAGCTGTGAACCATATGTATAAAGTGGTACGGAAACCTCCTAAGTATCATAATGGCAATGAGTGTTGAGTGCTTAACCTTATCGAAGGCCTTCTATATATATGTCTGAATCAAAACATGCTACATGGTCCTTGTGGATGAAAGCATCTTGTATATATTCTACAACACGGGACCAGTTGTGTTACATAAGAATGTCGGCTACGAAAGGCATGTTGTTCATCTCGGATAAAGCTGTTATCCTCGAGATGCAAAGATAATCTCGCCTTAAAGACTCGTTCAAAAAATCTTGGACAATCCCGGGAGCAAGCTGATCGGGCGAAAATCATTCGCACACACAAATAGACTTATCTCCCTAGTTTTTGGAATGACTTTAATAATGGCATGTTTCCAGATAGAGAGAAGGGAAATGACAAATTTTTAACATACCATTAAAGCTGTTTGCCAATGTGGTGATAATATTAGATGGAAGTATCTTCAAAGCCATGTTTGTGATATTATCATACTCGGGGGGGCCTTTTAATAATCTCGTGGATCTCCTCACAGTCAGTAGGTTTCTGTGTAGTAGGTTTTTGTCAAGCTAAAGTCGGGTACGTCTGGCCTATGCTGAATGTTGTAGGCATTGGCGTACGCGCATGGGGGTTCTAATCCCCTCCTTTTGAGCCAAGATTATAGTGTTATTTTGCAGGTAAAGAAAGTAAAACCCCCCTCAGAAGGAAAAAAAATTCGGAAAACACCCCCCCCCCCCTCGAGAAAATTCTGCGTACGCCTATGGTTGTAGGGGTAATGCCGCTGTGGTGGTCGAGTGGTTATAGTGACGGACTCGCGATGCGAGGATCCGGGTTCGAACCCCACAGTGGTTCCCAACTTCAAGGCGTGAATGCGAGCCGATCTCCCCGTTAAAAAGTTTCTGCCACAGAGAGCAACAGGCCTACAACGTAACAAATATTCAATCATTACACTTCACTCACAATTTGAAGTATAGATGGCAGCACTGAAATATCATACACAACACTAGCTACAGACTGTTAGGTGTACACACTCACTTTGTTCCAGACTCTGCCACGAAGCTGGGCTGGAAGAGATCTCGGCAACGGGATAAGTCCGGTGGCAGAGACCCTGGCGTTCATTCATTCATTCAGTAGGTTGTAGAGGTAATGTGTAAGTGATTGCGGTGCGTGAACATCAATCATATTTGAATGACAAAAATTGGCGAGCACCCTACCATCCTGATTTGTTGTGATACTATTGAAACATCGGCTTATTACCGTTGCTTCTAACTATCACACTTAATAAGGGGATATCGAGTGGCTTGTAGAAGGAACAGATTACCATGCACCCTAAAGGCTTCACAAGTTGTGGACGGAGTAAGATCGACTCAGTCCTCCTGTTAGGCTAGGGCAATCAAAACTATGACATTTATTATTTTCAAAGTACATTAATATAAAAATAATTTTAATAGCTATTAGCCGTTCGTTATTTAGACTAATTTTAAACTACAAATAAAAATTAGAATTTCATTATAATCAGTTATATATAATGATTTTAAAATTCTATAAAATGTAAAATATAGAAAATATAAATTTAAATACTTTAGAAAGTTAATGACAATAGATGGCAACACTTATTCAATGGCAATCAAAATCTTTGGGTGCGTGGACCCATGACAACGCAATTGTAATAGAGCAGCGCGAGATTATTAAAACATAGGATTACGTTGATTATTAAACACAAGATCCAAATAAATAAGAACAAAGTATGTCACTGTGATATCGTTTAACTCGTCCCTACGGGAAAGTTTGAGAGAGAGAGAGAGGAACAGGTGATTTCTATGGCTTTTCCTTTGAAAGAAAGAGCTTGATAACAACCATAAAAGCCTTATGTACCAAAACGGAACAGCTCAAACGAAGAAAGTGACACCGAGGAAGTTAATTTTCCGACTAAAAAGCATAGGCGGAGATTGACTTGGAAGTCTGGGGGGGGGGGGGGGGCAAGGTCATTATTGCTGGGGGGGGGGGCACGATGATGATGATGTCAGCTCATATATACTCATTAGATCAGTCGACTCCACCTTTGACGCTGGGGAGGGGCAATGCCCCCCCACGCCTCCCCCCCCCCGTATCTCCGCCCACGCTAAAAAGACGAAAGTTCATGAAGCGTTGTGGACCTAATTCTTGCATGGGGGGGGGGGGGGATTAATTTGTGGCTTCAAATTTAAACAAAATATCTTTGTTGATAAACCAGATACTTTTTTCTCCAGTTGAGAAGGCTCTGCATCTATGGGGGGGGGGGATCGGAGTGATCAACCCCACCTTCCCCTAGAGAAATGCGAATATGATAATATCGCATATTCAATTAATCCATTGAAAATTATTTCTATCGATGTTTTTGGTTAAATATCAAATTCATGAAAACTTTGACACAAAAAAAAAATAGAAAAAACCGGGATATTTTTTTCATAAGAAGTCGGAACAGAGAAAAAATCGTGACTGTTCCGGAAAATACGGGATAATGTGGGACGTATGGGCAATCTATTCACAGTGTATCTTAATTTTTTCTTTTTTTTTTTAATTACCCCTCCCAACAGCGAGCTCTAGATCGCCCCTGGCCTCTCAAGTCAAAATTTGGCCAGAATGCTTCATATCTGTACCATGAACTACTGATGGGAAATTGAAATACTAAAAATTACACTAAAAATTGAATGTGTGTCACGTACATATAAAGTTAATGTGCACTAAATTGTGGTGTAATATAAAATCCAACTATTTTCTAACATTTGTTCTGTTAGAACATACAGGATACATATTATATGACAGCTTAAGCTGTTCCGATTAACATGTATCCGATAAACATTGAAACTGACCGCACTTCGTGTAAATCGTCACTTCGCTTAAGCCGTCATAACTTCTCGATAGTTTGACTTATCGAGTTTTTACTGTATAATTAATTGTGTTGTCATTAATATAAGCTACTATATCATCTGTAGAGACTTGTCCCAGAAAATGCACTGTATATGAGTTATATGCAGTACATCTTATATGCAACATACACCTTACGCAAAATATATTTCATTTACCGCCGTGTTGCAAAACGTGCAATTTGGATACATATTAGCGTAGACTTTTTTCATTAACCCTTTAAGCGGCTATGACGAGATATCTCGCCTTCATAAAGGCATCTTTTTTAGTATTGACGAGCTCAAAAACTTTGTAAAAATTATTTCTTCAATGGGAAAACCGCTTAAAATCGGAAAAAGTATTGCATTTTGAAGGGATTTTAGTGTAATTGCCGCTTAAAGGGTTAATATTAATGATGGGGGAAGACAAAGTGTGGTTCGGTTATCAATCGCCTGGATTCCTATTGAGGATACACGGCTCGATTTGAAAATTTGTTTTTATGTATTTGTGAAACGGGACGTAAACCGCGCCACGTATTTTAGCCACATCGGACTGGCAACTCTGGTCTTTCAGCGTTAAGATTGCACGAGGAAAAAGATGTTTGGAAGAGTAGAACAACTTTGCCCAAGAATATTCAGAAGTCACCAACGATTAAGGCAAATACACGGGAATTTCGTGTATTTTGCCTTAATCGTTGATGACTTCTTAAAAAGAAAATGTTTAACCCCTTGACAGTTTCATTCTTTCCCGAATTCGATCCAAAAAATGCCAAATTTTTCATTGCAGTCCCTTTGTTTATTTTTAAGTACGAAAATGTTATTAAAATTAACATTTCTAATATTTTCAAGCCCTTAGAACTTTTTGCTGCAAATAAAATAATAATGTTTATTAAGAGCCCTTGGAACTGGATTTTCTTCTTACACGAAGCGCCTAACAGAAAAGTTACATTTACGGTAGTTGCGTATGAAAAGGAATTGTGCCTCTATTGCAAACTGTACTATTTAGTGGACAACTATCTCCATCTATAAGATTAATTTCGTATTAAAGTAGAAGAGATAGAGCAAATGAGGTTGCTCATGCGCCGTGCGGGGCGGGCAAATCAGTTAAGACCCCGAAAACAGCGTCCGTACTACGCACGGGCAAAACAGGTTGGTGAAAGGGGGTCGTATGTCACTCAGGGACGTACTCAGGGTCGACTTTCGGAGAAAGGGGGGGGGGATTTTTTCCCCCCGTGAAATTTTGAATTGTTACCCTTCCAAATGCATTTAAATTAACAGAGAAGTTGGTTAATAAAACGTATAAAGGGTATTTTCTTTCGGTATTTTAAACTTTTGGGGTTTTTTTTTGGGGGGGGGGGGGGAACATGGTGCCGCTTCTGATGTCACTGCAAGTTTAATATCGCGTGAGATACAGTGGATTCAGGTTATAACGCTTCCGCTTATAAAGCTATACAATTTTTTTTTATAAAAGTTCTTTTATAAATCTTGAAAAATGCAACCGATTCGCGTATCGGTTACATTTCCTCTAATGTAACCGATACGCTGATTGGTTGCGTTTCTCAAGTTTTGTAAAAGATATTTATCAAATGTTTATAGTGCAATCGCTGCCTTAGGCCGGGAATACACTATAAAAGTTTGATAAAAGTTCTTTTTTTTTAAACGTGAAAAATGCAACCAATAGGCGGATCAGTTAAGTTCGATCGAATGTAACAGATGTGCTTATTGGTTAAATTTTCCAAGTTTTATAAGGAGTTATATTAAAGGACTTTTAGAAAACTTATAATGTAATACCGGCCGAATATTCATCCAGATTTCCTATTTAAGGCTGGTATTACACTATAAAAGTTTGATAAAAATTCGTTTATAAAACTTGAAAAATGTAACCAATAAGCCCATCTGTTACATTCGAGCGAACTTAACTGATCCGCCCATTGGTTTCATTTTTCAAGTTTTATACACGAACTTTTATCAAACTTTTATAGCGTATTCCCGGCTTAAAACACTTTCCTGATTACAACGTTTCTCTCCTGACGGTTTTTTGAAGAACACTATAAGCGGGATCATACGTATATATACAAATCATTCCCAAAGGAACCCAGAGGAAACCCCAAAAACAATTATGATTCACAATGTGAAAAATAATGATTATTATAACTTTTAATTATCTCTCCCCTCATTTACACTCAGTCATTCAGTTTCTCCCCTCCCCCTGGAAATCAGCTTCACCGCTCGACGAATGACAGAGTAGAGGGCGTGTCGTTGTCATAGGAACGTCCAGCTCCTATCTCCTAATACGCAGGTAATTGCTTTGTATACGTCCCCTCACGCTCAACCCCTTACCTTTCATAACTCCTCGCATTCTGATTGGCTGAAAGAAGACCATATATCATGTCATCATAGAACATTCCCTTAAGGGGCAATAACATGAAAGGAAAAAAAATGAAAAATATATTATGAACAGGTGCATCGGAGCAACCTTTTAAGCGTGAAATTATATAAATGCAACAATCACGGACTCTATTTGCTGAGGAATGGGGTGGAAGAAGTAAATCCCAAATTACTTCCGAAAACATTTTAAAACTATAGTGAGAGAAATTTAGTGAAAATTGATTTTTCAGAGAACTAATGAGAGGAGGATCGGAATTGTAGAACGAATATTAAGAATTGGTGAAAATTCATATCTAGGGGCCGTTCAAGTATTACGTCAGCAAATTTTTAGCCATTTTTGACCCCCTCTCCCCCCCCCCTTTGTCAGCAAAATTTCGTCAGCACATCCTAACACATATTGGTGGGATCAGACATGTACGCGGGAGGGGGGGCGCATAGGAGGCTTGTACGCTTCCCCCCCCCCCCCAGACGAAAAATGTAAAAGGAATTTTAAAAAAAAATTAAAATTTCGAATTAAAATACTTTTATATGTTATTATAATCGATTTCTGTTAATTTCAATGCTATTTAAAGAGTAAGAGCTCAAAATTTCTCTTCAAGAAATTCACTGCGACCCACCCTTTAAGCCATACATGGTAAACACTTGACCCGCGGACCAAATGTGGTTCGCTTGCACCCTCAAATCCAGTTTTGTAGAAATAAACTAAGCGGCACATTTACAGATCGCATAAATGATTCGTGGCACGATTCCAGAGCATTTACGTGGCACATTTTCAGATCACTGAAGTAGGCCCGTGCCACATTCAAAGATCACTTAAGTAACCCGCGACACAGTTCCAGAACCCCTAAACGATCCATGGCACCTTTAGAGATTCCCTTGAGTGACATGTGGCACAATTTTAGAGCACTTAAGCGGGCCCTCCAGTGCGGTTCTACATCACTCGAGTTACTGTGTGTTACTTAATCCGTATTATGCCACTGCTTAAGTGGCCCGGAAACATTTCCATTGCTCTCAAGTAGCCCGGACACATTTCCTGAGCACTTGAAGAATCCGTGAAACATTTAGAGATCGCTGAAGTGGCTCTGTAAGGGATTTATCATTAGGGTGAATGTTAGTTCAGGTGCCCACAAACTAGTGAAAGATTTTTTTACGTTTTTGGCGCACCGAGTAAGATGCTATTAAGAATAATTCATAAGGGTGGTTGATGACGTTAGCATCATCCCTCCCTTGTCATCAAACGTCAGCAAATCAGAAACTCCCTCCTCCCCATCGATGTTGACGTAATACTTGAATGACCCCTTAGTGAAAAAATGAATTCCAGAATTAAAGATAGAACGATCAGCATTGCAGAAAGAATATCAAGAATGAGTGAACATTTATATTTAATGAGAAAATACAGAATTACAGAATTAACGAAAGAATGACCAGAATTTAAGAGAGAATTTTAAGAATTAATGAAAATTTTCATGTTCACACACACACACAATGAAAAAATAATAATTTCAGATTTAATGAGGGATTGACCTTTGACAAAAATTTTAGAGAGAATTTTTTTAAAAATGAATAAAAATTCATTTTTTTTTTCAAAAATTGTTTCAGAATCAATAAAAATTAGTATTTTTGAAAGTTTTATGAAAATTGATATTTAATGAAAAATAATTTCAGAACTGATGGAAATTAAAATCTAATGAGAGAAAATGTTAAAAACAAATAAAAGGTTCGTGATACTTACCGTATATACTCGTGTATAAGCCGAACCACCCACTTCACGACCACCAAAATCACAATAAATTGAAAACCCGTGTATAAGCCGACCCCGAAAAATCCATGCATTTCAGAGAAAAAATTACTATATTTTCATGCAAAATTAATAGTTTACGGAAATTTACAATAGAAAACGATTCAAACTTTTTAATCCGTTTCTGAGTCTCCAAGCTCATGGTAATCCATCAGATCATCACAGAGGGGGTGCGACATCTTCGTTTTCATCTTCATCTGGGCTGTCATCGCCATTGTCACTTTTAAAGAGGATATCATCTTCAGTTCCGCCCATCCCATTGCTGATGCAACACTTATTGAAGGATCGGATGATAATTTCGGTGGAAACAGAATTCCATTCATGTACCCATTGGCACACTAGGCCGATGTCAGGTTTCTTCAAGGCACCACTTTTTGTAGTTTCTTTATCATCGGAAATCATCCATTCGATACACAAATTCCTCAAATAGTCTTTGACTTATTCATACTCACCTAAGGCTTTACAATCGACATTAGCCCACCTGGTATCAAAACCAATGATGTTTTCGATTTCTTTGCCTCGTTTTGACATTATCGGGATTTGAAAATATCCCGTACCAATAATGTCGGTTTCTCGAACACTGCTACAAAAATGACTACTGATTGTGGGGTCGAAATTTTCTCATCAAAAACTGATCCGAGTATAAGCCGACCCCCTTACTTGAGGAACGAATTTTTCCACAAAAAAACTCGGCTTATACATGAGTATATACGGTATATATATATAACGTATGTGGTATGTAGCGTATGCGTTATACAGGGTGATCAGCGAATAAGCCCTTATTTCAAAATTAAATATCTCTACAACAAAGATCAATAGAATTATGCGGTAAACGGTACGTTTATTAGCAAAACTGTAAGAATGTTGTACAGAAATTTCAAAAATTTAGTTTTTTTTTAAATTTTTTGAAATTAAAAAAAAAATCAAAAACAAAACTGGAGATTTTAGGGTTCCGAAAATCCTCATTTGTGTGAAGAGAAACCACTGCATTCGCCTAAAGTTACTGCATGGGCTGCGGTATGTGCCAGAGGCATTATCGGCCCCGTCTTCGTGCGAGAAACGATTACTACTGAACGTTACGTCACAATTTTGGAACAATTTGTCAGCACACATGGCGCATACCGCAGCCCATGCAGTAACTTTAGGCGAATGCAGTGGTTTCTCTTCACACAAATGAGGATTTTCGCAACCCCAAAATCTCCAATTTTGTTATTTTTTTTAAATTTTAAAAAATTAAAAAAAAAAACGAAATTTTCGAAATTTCTGTACAACATTCTTACAGTTTTGCTAATAAACGTACCGCTTACCGCATAATTCTATTGATCTTTGTTGTAGAGATATTTAATTTTGAAATAAGGGCTTATTCGCTGATCACCCTGTATATATATATTGTTAAAGTTTCATATATAAACAAAGAAACTTTAACAATGTATTTTCACTACACTGCATATTACAGCTGCCTATGGCACTGGTATTGGTGAGTTTAGACAAACAATTTTTTTTTACATTTTGCACATTTATATTTATATATAGCATGGCCATATTTCATTGAAAGAAAAACAAAATTCGGGAAATCGGGATCATAAACTGCAGGATATTGCCTGTTCTCACTAAAAAGTGTTGCCAATTGTCACGTATAAATAAAAGTATAAATAATCTTGTCGGGAAATATAGTGCTTCTCTGCAAGAAGTAGGCCTATGCAGTAACATAAAATGTCTTGAACATGACAAATATGAGAAATGAATACGGGTGATATTTACCGGTAATCATTTTTTAAATTAATTGGTAATTAAATCATGCAAATCATCGTTATTCCCCGATTTTAGTAAAGTAACCTTCGTTAAAAAAAACGGGACATTTTTGCCAAAAACACGGGAATGTCCCGTATACAGATAATTTAATCACCCAAATTATGATGAATTAATAACAAAAAACAAAGTGATTGGCTTTATTTCTAGTCAACATATAATATTCCCAAGGGCAATACCTTACGAGGATAAACATAGAAGATATATGACCAGGTGTATCAGAGTTATCATATAAGCATAAATTACAAGAATCACAGACTCCAATTTGCTGCGGAATGGGTTGGGAAAAAAAAAAAACAAGTGTGCGTATAGCGGTAACAGGAACTCAAGATTTTCAATTGCCGAGTGGATATGATTGAAGTTGCAGCAATCATCAACAAGACAACAGTGGTGTCCTTGTGTCGTTTCCAACTGCTTAAGCCGATGTTATAAAGGAGGAAAAGTAAGAAAAAGAGAGAGATATCCTGAAGGCACTTCGAAGAAAGGACTCTGTTGTCTCCCCCCAAAAAAACTTCAACAAAAATTTGCCTTGATCCTTATCTGATGATCTCTCTCTGAAGAGACGTCTCTCTCTCTCTCTCGTCTCACCACTTATTCGCATCGCTTCCAACCAAAACACTATAATGCTTCTTCAGAAGAGTGGTCTCTTCTATAATAATATAATCCTATCTCATTTTCTTATCCTTAAACCAACGTTACGTGAAACGCGTCTCTCCTCCTGCTGTTTGGGTTCCGGCTTATTCCGAATGTTCCACCTTGGAAGCTATTTAGACATGTCTCGTTTAATGTCTCGACTATGGTTCACGGTTGAGAATTTTTCCTGTGTTTGAACGATGGGAAGGTTCGCATGTGATTAGTTCAGAAACAAATTTATGTTTTTACCTTCCTTTCCTTAGTTACCGATCATTCATATTTGCCCCATTTAGACTTCCAACCCTTGGCAAACCAATGAAATATGCCTAAAGATTAAATAAGGACGTGCTCAAGGGTGTGAACATAGTGCTTCCGTATTTCCGATTCTAGAAACCCGCATCGTCTCCGATTAGTTAAAAACCTGAAGGGTTTCCTGAATCGGAAATACGGACGCACAAGGTTCACACCCTTAAATCAGCGGTAGCCAATTTCAGACTTACGGTTCCATTTCAAATTTAGAGGAAACAAAAATATTAAACTGAAAAATATATAATATATTAACTCAAAACAAAATTTTCGTTAAATTAACTCACAAAAGTACCGCTGGGACGTTAATAGAATGCAGTAGTAATATTATAATGATCTTTTTGAGAAAAAATTATACTTGTGGTGACAGCTCTCGACAGGAGTATGAAACATTGTATTGTTTCATATTCTTCTTTCTTTGGTTCTTTTGCAGTCCAGTAGATGTCATTGTTATCGCATTGCATTTTACATTTACCAGTGGGCCTACTGAATATAATGTCCTCCATTGTTTAACGTATTTTTTGCCGCTACTCTTAAAGTTATGACCGAATTTTTTTTTTTTCAATTTTAAAAAAAAATGTATTTCCGTTCGAAATTCCAAAAACAATTTCATTTTTGACAAGTTATAAACAAATTTCTTTGCAAAAATATTTTTGTATAAACAAATTTAGAAAAAAAAAGACTATATGTGGTGTTATAGGTTATATCAAACCGTTATAGGTTATACTCCTTGGACCTTTCAATTTCCAAAAATGTTAATTTCAAACAAAAATATGTATTAAACAAAGCGTTGTGCAAACGTAACGTCAATCAAAAATGTTTAAAGAACACTCTCATTTTTAGATGACTGTAGTTTCTGCTGCCGTAAAGGCGGGTCTACTGCAGACCCCAAAATTCAAAGGGCCCACAACAGACATCAAGATTTCCGGGGGGGGGGGGCGCAATTAAAAGTATCCTTTGGCCGTGCACATAGTGAGTACAGTGAAGAGAGACGTGCAAAAGAAAGAACGTACTCAACGAGGTGCGGGAGTTGAGCAAGCATTCTTGCTTTCAACCCGATCTGCTCATTCCCACTATCTGCTGATTGTTTGTTAAATTTCTCAATTTTGTTTCTTTCCCTCTTCTGCGGAGAGATCATCATCATCATAACACCCTTACATTTTCAGAACTGATGGAGGATTCTCTATCCTCCCCCTTCTTTTACAATGCGTGGACAACTCTTCCTCTCAATCTATGCATTTTTTTTCTTCCTGGTCGCAATTCTTGTAACTCTTACTAACCTCACTAACCTCTTCACTCCACTATGAGCGTAGCCTTAGGTCATAACAAAACAGTACATTTGTTTTCGCCGCTATTTCGTACCTCTCCGCTCACATCCCCAGTATGTGTTCGGCCTTAACCTCTTCACTCCACTATGAGCGTAGCCTTAGGTCATAAGCGGATGATACAGAGGAAATATTCAGTAGAGGCGATCGCCTCCCGTTTTAAGTAAAGCTAACCTGAATTAGATACGGCGCCCACAAAACCGCAAAAATATCAGCCTCCAGGACACACAGTAACAAATTTCCTGCCTCTCACACAGGCACGGAAAAGTACAAAAACGTAAATTAATACCATGCAAAAAATGTACAATGAGGTAAAGAAAATAATAATCCTTCACAACATAATACTCATAGACCAAAAGAAAATGGAGGGACGAATTCCAAAGCCACAAAAAAAACCCAGAGAAAAGTCATATTTTTAGGAAGTATTATGTGTGACAAGTAATACAATATGATTTTTACTACGGCATTTTCCACAGCTATGCATGTACGCTATCATGTACGCCAAAATCCCATACCTTTCGCACAAAAGCAAAAAAAAACTCTCTCTCTTACCGTATAATACCTCCCATAAGGACGGTCTAGTGCTTTTTCTTTTGGCGCGTCTCTAATGTGCTAAGGAAAGCAACATTTCAGACTAATGTGTGCGTCGCTATTTTATTTTGGTTTTTTTTTTCTCTCTCTCTTTTCTTAGACCGAATGCCAACGTAAAAGTAATGCGAGAGTTTCTACAAAGAGGGAACCCCCTTCCGGATGAATTTCCAAGTTCCCGAGTCTGTATATAAAGTTTCAGTCTCGTCTATTTTACGAAGGCGAGAACTGGGAATTCCATCCTCTCATCGTCATTTCGCTCAGTGTGTGTTGATGGGTTCCCTTCTTTTGCTCTCTATAATTACATTCTCTTCTGTGCCACGAATTCTCTGAGACGAGACTATCTCAAGTATGGCTTGTTGGAGTAACGCGCAATTAGTTCTGGGTGTACCCCTTACTTGTTATTGGTTCATCAAAATGTGATATTTGTGGTTTTTTTTGTCAATAATGACTTAGAAGTGATTAAGGATCAACTGGTGAAATATCAGTAATTTAAATTTACCCCCATTTGTGACTAAATTAGTTCCCCCAGTGGTGACTAATGGACTTTTAACTTGTGCCTTGTTGGTAATACAGTCGGCACCGCCTAATAGGACAACGGATATCCCGCTCAAATGGATAAAATCCTCTCTAACAAAAATTTCTCCCATAGAGACAGTGTTAAAGTTGCCCGACTAATGTGTGGGGTGTTTTTCTCACAGCATAATTTTTTCTTTTGACCTCAGGGAGTTAAGTCTTAACTTTAAAAGGATTGTCTAAGTTTTCAGTTAGAAATATGGTGAATATGAACTTTGGGCTTTCATCAGACGGCAGCACTTGGAGTTGAATTTTCAGGGATTTTAAAATGGCCTCCAGGAGAAAGTTTGATTATTACATAAAATTTAGTATAATCTCAATTACAGTTCTCGTTAATGCGTCACCCGAGTAATACGCCAGTCGGCTTACCGGGTAACTTTTGGAAATCCCAATTACCCTTTATGGGGTTCTATAATGTTATTAAACTCCTAATAATACGTCACCCCACTTTGCTTACGGAGTCACTTTTGTGAAACCACTCTTCCGAAAATGACCATTGAAATCGGAAATTCTTTATGCAATATACAGGATAAGTTCAACGTTTACTCTTACCACGTCAAATGCCTACCTATCAATTCAAGCAGAAGCCATTGAAGCCTTCACCCCCCCCCCCTCCACCTTTCACTGCAGGCTTGTCGACATAGCCGGCCGACGCATGCGATATCTTTACCTTTTCTTGCAGTATACCCAATGGCAATAGGAGAAATGGACTGCTTCATTGACGTCACAAGCTCCGTGCAGAGGCCTTGTTCTACAGGTGGTGTTGGTTCAAGCCACTCAATATTTCAGTTAGCTTTTTCTGTTACAAACAAAAAGTCAAAGCAGCATTATAGTGGAAAAATATGAAAAATCGACATGTTAAGAAAATTTGTATCGGGGCTGGAAAGCACGGCAGACAGAGACTTCCAATTTCTATCTTCTTTGGAGAAAAGGATCGCTTCTTCAACTACCAATTCCACACAACCAAAATACGGGGTGATTATAAAAGAACTATCCCGACATATGGGCCCCTAACTATCATACCATTCCCAGAAACTGAATGAAATTTTGGCATAAGGTATGCTGAAGTATGCGCTCAAGAATGATATGGAAAACAACAGTGTCACTCTAACAGTTACGGTTACAGTGAGAAAATTTCGAAAATATCAAATGGCAACACCAAGTTTTTTGTATTGGAATGCGATCTCCATACTGAAAAACACCAAATAGCGTTGGAATGGCACCTGTAGCACGAAAATCCCCGGAGCTAGGCAAGGAAAAAGGACTTTGCCGTGCACTAGAGCATTAATGTTCGTTTCATTCGTCACACCGTTTCTTCGGCTGAGATCCCAGCCTGATTAGTCCTCCACAAGGTCATGTGGAAAATTTGTGAAACACAATAACTGCTTCTCTGTCCTTATTGGTTGTCCTCACTTTTAGCCTATCTACCGCTGATTTTCATGCTACAGTTGCCGTTCGAACGCTATTTAGGGTTTTTCACAATGGAGATCACATTCCAATACAAAAAACTTGGTGTTGCCATTTGATATTTTCGAAATTTTCTCACTGTAACCGTAACTGTTAGAGTGACACTGTTGTTTTCCATATCATTCTTGAGCGCATACCTCAAAATACCTTATGCCAAAATTTCATTCAGTTTCTGTGACTGGTATGATAGTTAGGGGCCCATATGTCGGGATAGTTTTTTTATAATCACCCTGTATATATGGATTGTATAATGCCCATAAAGAATACTTATGGTTGTCTTATTCTAAGTATGGATAGAGCTTCTTTCGATTTACCGCCATGTTTATTGTATTTATTTTCAAACGTGTCAAATGTGTTAGAACCCATGAAGAATATATTTTATTTTCATTTATGATGTTCAAAAAACCATAAACTGCTACATAAAGACGACAAATACTTTGGTTTCCGTAAACATGCGAATTTCTATAAAAATCGAAAACTTTGCGTTACTTAAATGCGTAATTACGCAGCAGATAAATTGCTTAAAAAAATAAATGTATTAAAAAACATTAATTGATTAGGAAAAACCCGAGTAATCAATTTTCATGGCTGAACTCGTTTGAATGACTAAAATTTGGTTTTTACTGCATGAATATATCAATGGGGATATGGAAACCAGAGCGATCACGGCTTAACGAGTCATTCCGCTTAGGAGGTTATATTTTTGGTCTCTCAAGAGTGACTCATTAAAGAGGTTTGACTGTATACCCTGCACACGCCATCTCAGCTGAAAAAATTTCGACGAAGTGAATTATTTCTTCACAAAAAAATAAATGAAAATTTGAAGAAAAACATTGAATACATAAATATTTTCTGACATTCGGGGTTTTGAATGTATTTTTTTGAGCATCAAAAATGCTAATCTCACCAAACGTCCGTCTTAGAGGCATTGTTTCAGTTTAAAAAAAAATGCCACAGAGACGTTCAAAAGTTAGCCTGTACTAGTTTTGGGAGTTGAAATACAATGTGTACCGGAATAAAAAATCTGAATTTTTATACGGTCCCCAATGTCCTCTAGCTTCCAATTACAAAGTTGTTGCACTGTCTCTTTTGAGGCAAAAAAAAAAAATTCTCTATTTGCTGAGATATCTGAATTTAAAAATTGCAGAAAAGTTGGCAACGGTCAGCATAAATGAGGAAAAAAAACGGGTTCCGTTCACAATCCCGACAGACGAAATCCCGACAAGTCACAATCCCGACAGACGAAATCCCGACAGGTCAAAATCCCGACAGGGTCGAAATCCCGACAGATCAAAATCCCGACAGGGTCGAAATCCCGACAAGTCAAAATCCCGACACGGTCAGAATCCCGACAGTTCAAAATCCCGACAAGTCGAAATCCCGACAAGTCGAAATCCCGACACTGTCGAATTTAAAAATTCAATTTCGCCGTATAAGCCGCACTTCGTGATTTCTGTCGGGATTTAAATTTCTCGCGGCGAGGGGCGTTGGGGCGACGATGAGAATGATAAATTGCGATCAAATAATTTTTTTCAAATTTTAATTTCGCCGTATAAGCCGCACTTCGGGATTTGAATTTCTCGCGGCGAGGGGCGTTGGGGTGACGATGAGAATGATAAATTGCGATCAAATAAATTTTTAAAATTTTAATTTCGCCGTATAAGCCGCACTTCGCGATTTCTCTCGGAATTTGAATTTCTTGCGGCAAGGGGCGTGGGGGCGCCGGTGAGAATGATGAATTGCGATCAAATAAAATTTTCAAATTTTAATTTTGCCGTATAAGCCGCACTTCACGATTTCTGTCGGGATTTGACTTTCTCGCGATTAAGGGCGTTGGGGCGACGATGAGAATGATGAATTGCGATCAAATAAAATTTTCAAATTTTAATTTTGTCGTATAAGCCGCACTTCGTGATTTCTGTCGGGATTTGAATTTCTCTCGGCGAGGGGCGTTGGGGCGACGATGAGAATGGTGAATTGCGATCAAATAAAATTTCCAAATTTTAATTTCGCCGTATAAGCCGCACTTCGTGATTTCTGTCGGGATTTCCGTTTGTCGCTGCAAGTGGTTTGTGGCGCATACCATGATCAATGGAGATCAATAATTTGGAAATTCATTTACTTTTCCAACTTGGCGAAAAGCAAAGGATTCAGGGTTGCCTTTTTCTGGCATTTATCGATTTTTCTATCCTCCAGAAACACTGCTATTCCTTATTATTTTCTTTGAGAATTTTTCGAAATTCTTTCTCGCTCAAGTTTCAAATAGACTTAAAATGTCAAATGATATTGCACAAAGTTAGACCGTTTCATGAAGATCTTAATTTAAAATTTTCAAGGTTTTCGAAAGCAATGTAATAGTAGAGAAATATTTCTATTCATATGTATAAAATTACATGTCTTGACAGCTTAATTCACTGATTCATCGCCGAGCCGCAACCACTGAAGGTCAGGCCCGTATCTAGAAATTCCATTCGGGGGGGGGGGAACAAGGTGGTCAAATAATATATTTGGCCATGTTTTACCTTATTTCAATCATTTTCTCTGATTTCGAAGGGACCGGATCCCCAATTCCCCCCTTCTCACTACGAAGCTATAAACATAAAATTCTCTCAGTAGTTTTATTTCATACTGTTGAGACTCCCAAACAAATTTCTTAAAATTCTATCTCTAAGTTGGTCTTAAGGCTTTGAAGAGAGTATGCAAATTGTGTGGTAGTGTAGTTGCATACAGGGTGTCCTTTAAGAGTTAGTACGGCCATTGTCTTCTCAACCATCCGTGGTAGAGATGATTTCAGTTTGAAAAAATGCTCAAAAGGCGTTCAAAAATTACCCTGTACCAGTTTTGAGAGTGAAAACACAGTGTGTAACAAAATAAAAAAATATAAATTTTTAAAACTTCTAATTATAAAGTGACTGCACCGTATCTCCTGAGACCAACAAAAAAAATCTAAGTTGACAAGTACAATGTTCGCCGAGATATTTGAATTCAAAATTCGAAGGAAAGGTGGAAAGGACAGCATAAATTTGGGGAAGGAGCGTTGTCGATTAGTTTTTGCTGTCTTTTCATAACTTTTCTCCAGTTTTCGAATTCAAATATCTTAGCGAATATTGCACTGAGAAACATGCAATTTTTCTGTTGGCATCAGGAGAGACAATGCAACAACTTTCAAATTGGAAGTTAAAGGACGGGAAATTAAAGAAAAATTTAGATTTTTTTGTTTTGAGCCACACACACTATATTTTCCGAGGATGATATCACTTTCCGCTATCTATACGAAGGTTTCAACGGTTGGTTGATGCGAGATGAAGTTAGGAAGGAAAAATTCACCTGTGCTCTTGCTAGGAATCAAACCCACGTTCTCGAGCTTTCTGGGTGAGCCCACTAGACTACAAAGGCAAAGAATATCAATTTTTGCTTGGAACTTGTATGCGATGAACGGTCAGACCTAACTCAGGCCTCTGGAATCACGAAGTGCGGCTTATACGGCGAAATTAAAATTTGAAAATTTATTTGATCGCAATTTATCATTCTATCGGCGCCCCCACGCCCCTCACCGCAAGAAATTCAAATCCCGAAGCGCGGCTTATACGGCAAAATTAAAATTTGAAAAATTTATTTGATCGCAATTTATCATTCTCATCGTCACCCCAACGCCCCTTGCCGCAAGAAATTCAAATCCCGACAGAAATCGCGAAGTGCGGCTTATACGGCGAAATTAAAATTTGAAAAATTTATTTGATCGCAATTTATCATTCTCATCGTCACCCCAACGCCCCTTGCCGCAAGAAATTCAAATCCCGACAGAAATCGCGAAGTGCGGCTTATACGGCGAAATTAAAATTTGAAAAATTTATTTGATCGCAATTTATCATTCTCATCGTCACCCCAACGCCCCTTGCCGCAAGAAATTCAAATCCCGACAGAAATCGCGAAGTGCGGCTTATACGGCGAAATTAAAATTTGAAAAATTTATTTCATCGCAATTTATCATTCTCATCGTCACCCCAACGCCCCTTGCCGCAAGAAATTCAAATCCCGACAGAAATCGCGAAGTGCGGCTTATACGGCGAAATTAAAATTTGAAAAATTTATTTCATCGCAATTTATCATTCTCATCGTCACCCCAACGCCCCTTGCCGCAAGAAATTCAAATCCCGACAGAAATCGCGAAGTGCGGCTTATACGGCGAAATTAAAATTTGAAAAATTTATTTGATCGCAATTTATCATTCTCATCGTCACCTTAACGCCCCTTGCCGCAAGAAATTCAAATCCCGACAGAAATCGCGAAGTGCGGCTTATACGGCGAAATTAAAATTTGAAAAATTTATTTCATCGCAATTTATCATTCTCATCGTCACCCCAACGCCCCTTGCCGCAAGAAATTCAAATCCCGACAGAAATCGCGAAGTGCGGCTTATACGGCGAAATTAAAATTTGAAAAATTTATTTGATCGCAATTTATCATTCTCATCGTCACCCCAACGCCCCTTGCCGCAAGAAATTCAAATCCCGACAGAAATCGCGAAGTGCGGCTTATACGGCGAAATTAAAATTTGAAAAATTTATTTCATCGCAATTTATCATTCTCATCGTCACCCCAACGCCCCTTGCCGCAAGAAATTCAAATTCCGAGAGAAATCGCGAAGTGCGGCTTATACGGCGAAATTAAAATTTGAAAAATTTATTTGATCGCAATTTATCATTCTCATCGGCGCCCCCACGCCCCTCACCGCAAGAAATTCAAATCCCGAAGCGCGGCTTATACGGCGAAATTAAAATTTGAAAAATTTATTTGATCGCAATTTATCATTCTCATCGTCACCCCAACGCCCCTTGCCGCAAGAAATTCAAATCCCGACAGAAATCGCCAAGTGCGGCTTATACGGCGAAATTAAAATTTGAAAAATTTATTTGATCGCAATTTATCATTCTCATCGTCACCCCAACGCCCCTTGCCGCAAGAAATTCAAATCCCGACAGAAATCGCCAAGTGCGGCTTATACGGCGAAATTAAAATTTGAAAAATTTATTTGATCGCAATTTATCATTCTCATCGGTGCCCCAACGCCCCCTCGCCACGAGAAATTCAAATCCCGACAGAAATCGCGAAGTGCGGCTTATACGGCGAAATTGAATTTTTAAATTCGACCGTGTCGGGATTTTGACCGTGTCGGGATTTTGACCGTGTCGGGAATTTGACCCTGTCGGGATTTCGACTTGTCGGGATTTCGACCCTGTCGGGATTCTGACCGTGTCGGGATTTTGACTTGTCGGGATTTCGACCCTGTCGGGATTTTGACCTGTCGGGATTTCGTCTGTCGGGATTATGACCCACACCCAAAAAAAACGTCGTCCGTTAGTTTTTGCTGTTATTGCATGCATCCTTTCCTCCAATTTTTGAATTCAACCATGTTAGCGAATATTGCACTTAGAAACATGGAATTCTTCTCTGTTGGCCTCAGAAGAGACAGGGCAACAACTTTCTAATTGGAAGTTAGAGAACAAGGGGACCGTATAAAAATTTAGATTTTTATTTTTATTTTGCGACTCACTGTATTTTCACTCTCGAAACAGTTACAGGGCAATTTTTGAACGAATTTTGAGTATTTTTTTAACTTGGAATCATACCTCTACGACGTACGGTTGATGAGACAAAGGCCGCATTAGCACTTACAGGACACCCTGTGCAGCTATTGAATTCATGTTTGACCCATGGAAATATGTAATAATCAGACATGCACGCATTCAGCTCTTAGAAAATGTTTTGAAACCAAAAATTGAAGGTATGAAAAGCTTTTAATTTCGTTTTAAGTGTCTCAACATGGAAGTACATGACGTCTCGAATATATCCTGAATCTGTTAGAGAAAGCCGCTTGTTCTTCTTAACCAACACATCATTGAATTGATCTGAAACAGAAATAAGCCACCGATTATCAGTTGTTCAATAATCGTTTGTAGAATTCATGATCATAATTATATTGTCATACGTAATCAAAGAAAACACAGTCATCCTTGATCGAAATGAATCATCGTCACACCATCTCTGAGATGGCGAAAAATTTAGCAATGCGGCTGGAAGTACATCTTTACCCCGGGAGTTACCAGCCGCCTCCACAGGAACTAATGGACAAGCATATATTGATGATACAGTCGAATCCCGTTATAACGAACTCGAAGAGACAGGAGAAATCACTTCGTTATAGCGAAATTTCATTATAAAGGAATTCCAGATTTTTACATTGTTCCTATGTGAACTCATCTGGGGGGGATTAGAAAAGTTTTCGTTAAAACGAGGTTTTCGCTATAACGGTATTCGTAAAAACGGGAATCGACTGTAATTGATGCTAACTTATTATGGGACATAATATGGTGATGAATACGTAAAAATAACGTCACCACACGATGAGTAAGATGCTGAAGATGCAACATGATAATAGTGATGCGATTAATGTTATGTGAATACGATAATATAGAGGTAAATAATGATGAATAATATATTTTACTTCAGATAAATACAGAATATAATATATGTAGTCATGATGCATATTTACAATGACATATGCAGCGTATCAACGTTGGCAGTACCAGAATGAAGAGAATTAGCCACATACATGTTAAGGTGAATATGATAAATCAGTTATTTTACATAATGACTGGTTATTACGCATACTTGCCAATCGTTTTGGTAAGTTTGATAAATTTTTCACTTTCACCGGTGATTATGCATAATACCCCACAAGCATCGTTGGTGAATTTGATAAATCTGAAAAAATATCACTTTTCACCGGAGATTATGCATAATAACCAAGTGTCGTTGGTAAATTTGATAAATAGTTAAATTTAAGTCTTTATCTGTGAATGATAACTTGGTGAGAAAGTTCCAAATGGGTCTAGTATGTGTGATGAATATATAGTCGCACCCTGATATAATTATACAATACATGTACGAATAATCATGTAGTATATTATATCATGAAGTACGATTCATCATATTTACCAACGACACAACGATTGGGTAGGCTACTATGCATAATCGCCGGTAAAAGTGATTCATTTAGGGAAATTTATCAAACTTACTAAAATGCTCAGCGATTATGCATAATAATCGATTTATAATATTACATACATGTATATCGTACGGAAGTGACGGGGGAGGGGTTTGGGGTTCTAACACCCACCCCCCCCCCCCAAGCCGAGATTATAGTGTTATTTTGCAGGGAGAAACATTAACTCCTTCCCCCTTGAGAAAATTCTGCGTACGCCTGTGCAAGTATATGTAAAGTCCAGGAACATTGGGTCTGGGCATCTCGAGAAAGTTTTTAGGTTTTTGTAGTCTATTACTGTACCAGTGCTATTAAAATGCGAGCTTTCACGATGTTCATAGTCAGAGTTGTGGAGAGAATCACAACACACAATTTCTACTGTGAGATACATTTGTCATAATCCATGATTGTTTCAATCTTGGTATCTCTGGGTATATGCCTATTTCTAATGAACCAGGGGGGAGCTGGTGAAGTTTCGGATTGATACGTTTTGGATACGTTCAAGAGCAATAACATTAGGATTTTTGCATACATCCAGGTAGGAGCTGCGTAAAGTAATGCATAACGGCGGTATGATCAATTTATGCAAAATGAGTTTGTTGTCAATAGAAAAAGGGGGGACCGTATTACGCCTGAAAATTTTGCTAAGGACCTCTCTGGCTTGTTTGGCTTTTTTTGTCAACTTCAGAATAGTGATGGGAGAATGAAAGACGTTTATCGAAAATTACATCATGGTATTTATGTGTATGAGATGGATGGAAGCTCGATTTTTCCAGTCGCCCACGTGAAAAAGGTTTTTCCTAAGGGCCCCGACTTCGAAGACGTAACTCTTCCCCGCGTAATCGAACATTACGATTCGCGCGACAAATGTCAATACACATCCACCATTATGTAAATGATATTTTTATTGGATAAAACATTTAGAGAATTAATAGCAATATTGCACTTAGAAACGTGAATGTTGTTGTTGACCTCAGAAGAGACAGGACAACAAATTTCTAATTGGGATTTTCAGGAAAGGGGTGCCCATATACAAATTTAAATTTTTTATTTTGTGATACGGTATTTTCCACTCTCAAAACTGGTACAGGGTGATTTTTGAACACATTTTGAGCATTTCTTAAATTGAAACCATTCCTCTACGATGAACGGTTGATCAGATAAAGGCTGAATTAGGAGTTACAAGACACTCTGTTAAGAGGCTTTCGAATTTATCCCTCCGTTTTGTACAAGCAAGGACTTGAATCCTTAGAGCAGGCCCAAAGCATTTCCCAAACCCATCGATTGAATACATCACCAATATTTTGCACTGAATTGCATGCTCTCGAACATCACTCGGCGTCGTTTGTCGAACGCTTTTACCAATCTTAATACTTTTTTTGAAACAAACAACAAACCGTCCTTGCAGCCCTTGGTAATATTATTGAGCTGCATAGCCTTTCCCTACTGTCATCAGTCGCCATAGAACAGGCATCTTCAACACGTTGTTCGCGAGCACCACAGTGCTACCCAGAGTGCTCGATGCGCGTGTTCGATTTCATGCTTGCGAGCACTTGATCAACATTCCAATTACACACCTTAAAGGAATTGCATTCAAGGATTGAAATCACCACCATTTCATGCATCCGGCATTCGTATGTTAAACTTACCGTAAGGGTGCTCTTCTTTTGATGATGGGTACACGCAGTGCTGGCGACTGACTGGAAAAAGTTTGAAGACCCCCTGCCATAGAGTAAAGGCCCCTCCGCACATACGCTTTTTACACCCGATAGCTGTAAACAACTTCAGAACCGCCTAGAACTTCAGAATGGAAAACTCATTTGCTGCGAAGTGAGTTGGTAGATAGCTTGTCATTTGAATGACAATACATATCTCTGTTGTATCGCATCTCTACAGGAGTGTTGCTACTATCAAATATCTAACCCTGGCGAAGACCACGTGTCTCTCACTTTCCTTACTGAGACATACACAGCTAGTATATAACTTGAATTCTCTCAATACGTCTTTTAGTATTCTTCAGAAGCACATTAGCTCACATCATCCAGCGTAATTCGAAAATCATTTGTCATTTTTTGGGGGGGGGGGGGAATCCATACAAAAAAAAAGGAAAAGTCAGAGGAATAATCCCCTGCACGGCACACACAGGAAATTCCTGAAACCGACAGGATGCAAGTTAATTGTCGTATCGAGTGACAGCCTAGGAAATATATAGGTAACGAGAAACACGCCATTTCTCAAAAAAGAATTCGAAACATTCACTTTAACCATCGTCTATTAACGCCATTTTTAAACTGGCGTATCCATTCCCAAGGCCGTTTCATTAAATAATAACCATTATTTGCCCATTATAACAACAACAGAAAGAAGGGTTATTGTATATGTGTGTGTTGGCTCTTTAAGGTTTTGGCGTATCTCTTTTCTAAACTATTAAGGGATGGTGTCTTTTTACAGAATTGTAGTCGTTTTAGGAAATAACCTCTTTAAGAACGTGGAGGTGAAACGTTGGGGGTATATTCTCGTTATTGTCGAGTTTTTGATACTTACCGTCATTCCACCAGGAGGATAATTTTTCCAGGATCTCGTATGTTTGAAGGAGACACGAGGTTTTTTTTTCTTTGCGAGTGTTATTACGAAGGGTATTTACGAGGCAGAACAAGTGAAGATGGAACATTTGAGGGTTTTCTCGTCTTAATAGATTTCGGCACTGGTTGAAGGAGTCTGGTTTCCGTGGGGCATGTCCATCACATGTGTGCAGAGGTGTACGCAGGGGGAAGGGGACTCGTGGAGACAAACCAACCAAAAATTTGTATTTTTTAAAATACTATTTCCATAAAAAAAAATTTAAATATCGAAAGTGGGGTATACCCCTTTCAGCCGGGTCCACGCAGGCCGCGATTTCAAGCTGAGCAAAACCAGTTTTTTGGATGTGGATGGCAAGACAACACCTTCTATAGCAGTGGTTCTCAACCTTTGGAAGCCCATGGCCCGGTTTCATTTATTTTTGCAAATGGAAGGCCCGATCAATCACATGATTAACGGAACATGAGTGGGAGAAAAGGAAACGACAGAACAGTCACGGCGTGGTATGAAGCGGTATGAATGATGTCACGGCGGCTCAGTACCGGGCCGCGGCCCGGCTGTTGAGAAACACTGTTCTATAGCAGAAAGCCTATGCGCGAAGCTCGTGACGTCACTGAAGTCGTCGTCCATTTCACTTATAGTCTTTCGATATACTATAATATACTAAACCACACATGTACCTCTTCCATATTCCTCTGCGGAACTTCTAACGAATTGGTGCATGTTGGAATGTGCGTGTCCGTGTTGTGCACCTAACGTGAAGCTTGTTTCTGTGTAATGCTTGTTATAATGCTGCCATCTATCACATATTTTTCGAACTGTGAGTGAAGTGTAATGTTTGATGCTTTTACCGTTGTAGGCCTGTTGCTTTCTGCGGCGAGACTTTTTAATGGGGAGATCGGCTTGCATTCGCACCTCGAAGTTGGGAACCACCTTTGGATATACTGTAAAAAAAGGTAAAGATTTCGCATACGTCGGCCTGCTTTATCCAATGGCTACAGGTGAAATGGACGACTTCAGTGACGTCAACGCTTCGCGCGGAGGCTTTCCGTGTTATGGTGAACGGGAGGAAACGGGGGGAAATTTTCTGATAGGGCAGGTGTCACTTTTTCACTTTTTATCGATAAACTCGATGAGGGTGTCCTTATTGGCACACAGGGCTTGAGTTATGAAGAGAGACTTCATTTTTTGAATATGTTTACATTGGATGAACGCAGGTGTCGAGGAGATATGATCGAAGTGTTCAAAATTTTCAATGGGATGGATAGGATGGACCATGAACTTTTAGTACACCGCCAATCAACCGCTTTTACAAGGGGACACCAGTATCGATTGGTGAGGGACAATGCAAGGTTATGGTGTCGCAGGGAATTTTTCTCTAATAGGTTTGTTAATAAATGGAATAGCTTACCCCCGGAGGTAGTAAATTGTAACACAATTGACACGTTTAAAAAGAAATACGATAAACATGTTGGGGTAAATCGAGAAGCTATCCATTCTTAGAATAAGACAACCATAAGTATTCTTTATGGGCATTGTATAATATTTTATCATGTATATTGTTTATAATTTGTGTTAATTGCATTTTTAATGGGGTTGCTGTATTTTTGAAACATATGACATCCATATTTTTATGGGCATCTTTTTATCAGCCACCTCGTTGGGCATTTTGCCTGTTGTGGCGTTGTATTTGTATTTGTATTTGTATAGGGTATCGCTGGGATTGTTAGCAAATTCTCAGATGACGTGAACCTAATGGGGGTAATCGGGAATCAAAGCGATAGGGAGTTTCTCCAGAGCAACTTAAACAGGATTGCAGCACAGGCAAATGAATGGAGCATGACGTTTAGCGTTGATAAGTGCATGGTCGCTCATTTTGGTTCGAACAGCCCACGGTTCTCTTACGAGTTGAATGGCGTCACTATCCCGGATGCAACTAGGGTCACCGATTTGGGAATTCTCATTTACGAGCGGCTTAGGTTTTCTGAACATTGTTCAACGGTGGTCAAAATATAAAATAGAATGTTCGCTTTTCCGAGGCTTAGTTCATCCTGGACTGGAGTACGCTGTAAGGTTTTGCAGACCATACGTACAGAGGGACATAGACTTGGTCGAGGGAGTGAAAAGAAGAGCCACGAGTGCTCTTGATGGCACGCTCAAAACGATTTTTTTGGAATATGCTTACATCGGAAGAACGCTGGTGTCGGGGGATAACACACGGATATGATCGACGTGTTCAAAATTTTCAACGCGATGGATAGGAGGAACCATGAATTATTGATACGCCGTCAATCGACTGCTTCGACAAGGGGACACTAGTATCGATTGGTACGGGACAATTGTAGGTTGTTGTATCGCGGGGAATTTTTCTCTAATATTGTTGTAAATAAATGGAATAGCTTACCCCCGGGAGTGGTGAATTCTAGCACAATTTACACGTTCGAAAAGAAATATGATAAACACGTGGAGGTAAATCGAGAAATTATGCATACTTGGAATAAGACAACCATAAATATTTTTTATGGGCATTGTATGGTATTTCATCATGTATATACAGTATATTGTTTGTAATTGCATTTTTAATTGGGTCGCTGTATTTTTGAAATATATCACATCTATATTTGTTATGGGCATCTTTTTCCTCCGCTACCTCGTTGCAGGCATTTTACCCAAAAATTAATACCCTCAGGACCGTGACTACTGTTCCTAGGAGTTAAAAAGGCGACGCTCGTGGCCTAAGCTTTGAGGGGAGAACTGGTGACCCAATCAGATGTAAAAAGATATGTATCCGGGGTATCTGAAGCTAACGATGTCTTATTTTCTCCAAGTAATACAATGGAACTTCGGTTAACGAGCTCAACTCGTTCCGCCAACACTGTTCGTTATTCGAACCAAACTTCCCCATAGGAAATGATGAAAACTCGGATAATTCATTCCACAATTACTCATTCACATAAAAATGACTAATAAAAATGGCATTCAATCAATAACTAAACACAATGATAATTATACATATCGCAATAAAATATGCGTAATATAAACAACGCCATAAATAAACATACAATACGCTAATGCTTACAAATTAAATTACTCTAAACGACGAGAGAGAGGAGGACTATCGTTCTAGGACGATTTACAGACTCACTGTTGTTTGTAAATTTATTTATTTTTTTGCGTGATTTTCAAAAAGAACTTTATCCAATGGCATTTGCCTGTTCTTTAGGATTTCTGGGAAATTGCAGTGTTCAAATAGGAGAGATTCATTGCTTGCACGTGGCCACAACTTTATTTGGGTGGTTCTTTTCTACAGAGTTTTGCAGAAATTCCCATATTTTACACATCTCTCTAATTTCATTTTATGTGTAAGGGACATCTACTTACTTCTCTCTTCCTCAGACGAGATACCGTCCATAAACTCTTGCTGGTTCGTGCAAAAGACATCCATCACTTCATCTACCGTCAACACTTATAGACATTTTTCACCGCTAGTTCTTGAATTTCATTCTCATGCACCTCCGGTTCATGGGCTTCCCCAAGAACAAAATCTCTTCGACAAGTAGTGGCTCTTGTTCATGAGCTAGCCCCTTCAAAGTCACGTTCAATAATTCAAATCAGCCCACAGTTTTCTCCAAGCAGAATTTGAAAAGAAAAAAAATCTGCAAGCGCACGTACGCATATACTACAATGCTACATCTAGTGCACGTGTGTTAATTTTCCGAGTGAGGCACGCTTACCGGAGAGACTTAGGGGAGAATATTACTACAATTCTATAACACGTGTGTGGGCGAAAGGAAAAAAACCATCAGCTCAGTTATGATAACGTGAAAATAAGTAGAAAAAGCGCAGTATTTTTTGCTGGTAATGCGGACCATCGCTCGTTAACCAAGTCAAGATTTGCTCGTTATCCGAAATTACACAGCATTCAGAAATTATTATTTTGGAGAATCACATCGGAAACAAATACTTTCGGGTCATTAATCAAAGCCCATTCCAGGACTCTTAAACTACTAGGACTTCTAAGTAGCTATTAAATTTTGACACTTAATTTGTTTATATATAATAAAAAAAAACTTAAAATAAAATTAAAATTTTACAAAAAATGGAACTATTCTACGGTCAATAACTATTCTATAGATTTTTATTACAAGGAAAAATATCTGAACATTTTCTATCTAATCAAAACTTTTGTTGGCAACTCGTGACAAACAGATGAACGCCACTAGATGGCGTTTAACCAGTTTTAAACACTTTTTTTGTTTCACAGCTTGCTAACGTCAGAATTTTTTTTCCTCTTCAGCGCCCTTTCCTCCTACTTATTCTAATCCGTAAGATCTTATGTTATAATAGCTTCTACCCCCCCCCCCCATATCATTCCATCTTTCGGCCAGGAGAAGGGGGGGGGCGATATCTCCCAATTTGGCGAACGCGTAGTTCCTGAAAATGCACGGGTTTCAAACTTTTTCCACCCGTGGCGCCCCTTACCATAACCAACGGTCATCCACGGCTCCCGAGAGCAGATTAACAAAGAATCTCTTCGAAAAACTTTGTCGGGCCACCGCTCCGACAAAGGTTGGAGGCGCACAGTTTGAGAACCCCTGCTTTAATGCATAGTTTCTCCTGTTAATCGTCTTTGAATGATGCTAATGAATGCTGTGTGAAGCAATTGGTCTTCGGTTTATTTGTTTTCTTCTCAACACATATTTACATTCTTTCAGCAAAACCCTGTACTTATCCTTCATTAAAAAAATATTCTCCTCCCCCCCCCTCCCCAAGAAAAAAACTGTATGCTTATTAAATGAATCTCTGTATCCGTTGAAACAATCGTTTTTCAAAAATTATTAATTACCGCTGTTTTGATTAGAAATCTATTCCGTTTATTTTGAGCACAAATATGCATCCTCTTTTTAGAGTTTCCGATTATGTTAGCTATAGGACAGAGTAACGAGTCTTTCATGTGCAAGTGGTGCTGTCACCTCTGCTCTAGTGTACCAGCGCGCTATACTTCCTCCCATTCTTCGTGTTCTAGTGGTGGTGGTGCCATCTGTCTTCTATGTTGAAAGTATAAGTAGCAGATGTCGGAATACATTTCCGTGTTTATTATGAGTAAAGCTGGGATTTTCGTGACCTAAAGATGAAAAATCTTTTGATCATAAAACTCCGAGCCCTAATTTCAAGTATCGTGTCGAAGGGCTGCCTGCTCTCATTCGGAAAATATTAAGGGCCGATAAAGAGGCCTTAACATTTTTCCATATCGTATGTGTCTATGCTGTCCATTTCCATTCCTGTCTCTGCTCGTTGGATAGTGTTTTAGTTCTGGAAGCTTGGGCTGTTCCATATACTGGTCTAAACCAGGCCCGTAACGAGAAATTTCGTTCAGGGGGGGGGGGGGGGTCCTGTTTTAAGCATATAAATAGTGTGTTTATCTCTCCTCTCAGTCGTAGCAATGAAAAGTGTTCACGAGTATCTCGGCGTTTCCCGGCGTGACTGATATTGTCCAATCAATATCGAGATTAATAAAATCAAGGCGTTAAGTATGCGTCATGTGTTTGACAGTAATGCGATACCATGATCACTCCAGAGTTCCAGTGACGGTGTGAGATATTGTCTCCCTCCTCCCTCCCCCCCATCGCGTACGCGATAAAACCTCACCACTTCGAACACGTGGTGCTGAAAACATTTTTATGGGGCCTGCTCTTCAAAAAGTAACACCCTCTTCCACGTGGTGTTGGCGTTGAACTTGATTGTGGTTATGGTACTTTACGCGAGGAGATATAGATAGATATTCCAACCATTAAAAAAGAAGAGCCAACGCATGAAGTGTTTACCGAGTGTCTTTCTTTGAAGTTGTTAAAGTCTTTTTTTCGTGGGTCGTAAAATCTTTTAGACACTTCAGTGTCATCTTCAATGGTCAAGCCATCAATCGTCGTGTTGTCGTTGTTGACGCACCCTTGAAGACGCTTTTTTTTTTAGGGACAAGAATGTTGAAGACTCGTGGTCTCTAGCAACGTTTCTCAACCTTATGGTTCCTGGTCCACCACGATGACATGGGAGGTGGGTGGGGCCCGCAAGCAGACGATAATTTGATTCCAGCTGAACGTAAAATTATTCAATTATTATAATTGGTATTGGTAAATATTCATCTGGGTTGAAATAAAAATTGCACCTTCATACTGAGGTTCACCATACCTGATTGAGAAAAATGCATCGCGATCTCAAATACCAGATGTTTAAAATATGCAATTTACGACGACTTTGCTAAATACTGCTAAAATTGCTCACTGTGGGGGGGGAAGAGAATAAAGAGTTGCTGCAAACCGCAAACCATAATCAATTTCACTGGAAAAAAAGTACTCAAATAACTAAGTGAACTTATTTTATTGAGGAAAAATATGGTAAAATGGGATCTTTTAAATACGGTAAAATACGGGACATCATCCCAAAATTTTGGCCATATTCGACAAAATCACCAGTTCAAATGATGATTTTTTTTTTCAAAAATTGTCGAAAATGGGTTTATAAATTTATTTGGAAGAATGTTTTGCACAGAATCCAAAACTATTTTGTTCTTGTGCATACAATAAGTAAAAACCAAGTTATGGCTGATTCAAATCATTTTGCACCAATGGTTCCAAGGCCAACAAACAATTTTCAAACGTGTTTTGAGAAATTTTTGCGTTTACTTTATTCCACGCGAAACCAAATTTCTCAACAACTCTATGCAAGATATTCTCATGAAATTTTTCAACAGTATTACAGATAACGTTAGCTGCGCAATGAACTAGGATCTTGGTTATATGTTTAGAATTTATTATCATTTTGCAGCTGTTTGTGTGAATAGAAAAATTCACGTATTGTTCCGCGAAAACTGTCATATCTCAGAAAATATTTTATGTATCTTAAAACTTTTAGTTCATTGCACAGATAATAGTTATAGTAATATACGATACATCTTCAGATAAATGGTGTAGTTTCCATTGTACAGTGTGTGGCGTAAGTACTGAAAATGAGCCAATTTTGAGGACGTAATTTAGAATATCTCAAAAAGTTTTAGAGGCCGGGCACGTAGTCAGTTGCCTTATCAATGGAAGGCATGGAGCGGTGAATACACGTATTATTGAAATGCGGTGCCGGGAAAAAAAGTTAAACCTGACAAATATGTGAAATGAATATTTATATATTTATAAACATAATTATTATAATATAATTTTCAAGGATAAAACTCCATTTATTCACACATGATTTGAGGAAATACTACAAATTCAAAAAGCATCGTTATAAAAACGGGACAAACGTTTAAAAAAAATTGAAACAACGAAAAATACAGGAATGTCCCATAATACGGGACATAAGTGGACCTTCGAGCTGTTTCCAGAATTTTACTGGTCCTTGGATTCAGAAATTTCAAGAAACGGTCTATAGAAAATAGCGCTTGCAAAAGCATAGAAATCTTCAAAATTCTTTGATCGACGAGCATCGTCTATGCTCTGTCCCGTATATACGGGAGGATCACCTGTTCATCCAAATTATAATACAAAATCAGCGACAAAAAGTGTGTCATTAAATCCAACTTCGTTACATTTTCATTGACATTATAATCACGTTTCACATTAACATTATTATCCATGGGAATCAGCCATGGACCGCTTTATTGATTTTAATATCCGACGCAACAAACAACTAAGGCCGTTATAACCGAATTTGAGTACGCCCACGGGACCTCGATAGCGTTGCAATAGGTGTGGACCCATCCGTAGAAAACTACATCTTTAAGATACATAAACACTACGTTGCCATCCCGAGAGAGTTATTAGGATTTATTGGCAACTCGTAAATCTGTCCTTTGGACATTTTATTTTTGGTCTTAAAACAGCGGAAAAACAACAAAACACGAACACGTGCGATTTCCGGCCCTTGGATCTAATCTAAGCACAAGCACTCTTTTACGGCCGCGCGGTCCATTTATTGCCGAACGGATTCGTCTCCACGTTTTAATATGTTGATTCCACATGTTGAAGTAAACACAACTCGTCGTGGATCTAAGATTTTCTCGGTAATCGAAAATTCATTTGTCTCATACACGTTGATGGGGCCCGCACCATAATCACGAGGTTTAAACGAACCCCTACAGCCCAATCTTGTGCTTCTCGACTATGCTGATCACTAGAGAACGGGAGCATTATATGGAAATGCATTTGCATATTTTGGACTCAACATTAATGCATATCAATGCCTAGTATCTAGGGATTTTAAGAACAATTTTTAGATTAATGAAGAATTATTTCAACTAAGTTATTTTTTTTTAAAAATTTTCAAATAAGTATTTCTTATAATATTTTCATAACACCCGTTTTTTCCCCCGGAGGTGGTATTTAGTAAATTAACCTTTTGCCTGATATATTCCCGTATCAAAAAAACACTGGTATCCGTTACTTCCCGAAATGGATTTGCCCGTGTCAAACACGGGCATCGTAATCCTTACCGCAGGAGGGCGCTAACTTTTAATGAAAAGTAAAAATGTAACTAAATCTGCACAAACGCTATGGCTTCATGGGCATTCACCAGCAGATGTTGACACTAGATGTAGGGGTATGGGATCATAAAGAGAGGCCAATTACGGCTCTGGTAATCTTTTATGCTTCTGTTCTGATTTCCCAGTGTTTTTTTGTTTTCATAATTTTTGGTCCTAGAGGACGCTAACTAAAAGTAAACATTCAACTAAATGTGCACAAACGATATGGCTTTTCATGCAACAGCAATGTAATGATGTATAGATGTAATCTTGTAATGCAGTTACATAAATACAGTGAAACTTCGGTTGGCAAGCCATTCGCACAACGAGCAAAAATTAAACTCGGTTAACGAGTGATGATTCGCATTACGAGCAAAAATTGCGCTTCGTTCATTTATTTTCACGTTATCACAACTGAGCTGATGATTTTTTTGCTTCCGCCCACACACGTGTTATGGAATTACGGATAATAGTCTCCCCTAAAGTCTCCGGGAAGCGTGCCTCACTCGGAAAATTAACACAGGTGCGAGTGAATATTTACGATACCAAACTAGATGTAGCATTGTAGTCATTCGTACGTGCGCTTGAAGTTTCTTTTATCTCAAATTCTGCTTGGAGAAAACTGTGGGCTGATTTGAATTATTGAACGGGACTTTGGAGGGCTAGCTCATGAACAGGAGCCACTACTTGTCGAAGAGATTGTGATTGGGGAAGACCCATGAACTGCGAGTGCATGAGGATGGCATTTAAGAACTAGTTTTGAAAAAAATCTAGGAGTTGACGATAGATGAAGTGATTGATCTCTTTTGCATGTACCAGCAAGAGTTTATGGACGGTATCTCATCTGAGGGAGAGAGAAGGAAGGAAATGTCCCTCACATAAAATGGGATTAGAGAAATGTGTAGAATGTGGGTGTCTGTGCAAAACTCTGTAGGAAAGAACCACCCAAATAAAGCTGTAGCAGTGTATGAGCAATGAATCTGTCCAACGAACACTGCAATTACCCTTTTTCTAGGAATCCTAAAATAGAGGCAAAAGGAAGTGTCATTGAGTAAGGCTCTTTTTGAAAGTCACGCAAACAAAATAAGTTTGCGAACAAGGAGTCTGTAAATTGTCCTATAAACGCGATAGTCCTCCTCTCTCTCTCTCGTCTTTTAGAGTAAGTTAATAGTCAATAATGTGCTGGTAAACATTATCACATTGTAGTTTTATTTATGGCGTTATTTATATTATGTATATTTTATTATTATTGTGTTTAATTATTGATTGAATGCCGTTTTCATTAGTCGTTTTTATGCCAATGAATAATTGTGGAACGAATCGTTCGAGTTTCTATTCTTTCCTATGGGGAAGTTTGATTCGAATAATGAGCTATTCGGATAACCAGCACGTTGGCGAAACGAATTAAGCTCGTTAACCGAAGTTCTATTGTACATAATGTTTTTAATGCAATTTGTATTTTTCAAATATCAATCGATTTGTTGTATATAAAGCTATTTTTACTGATATATTGAAGTGTTCAATCGTTTCTAGAAGTTTGTTGAAGAAGGTAGTGTTTATTTAGAAATGGTGACGAAATTTCGGTACTGAGTTACGAATTAGAAATGAAAATTGTGTAAATAGAAAACATGTAGAAGTCATATGTGCAGTTTTTACATATGGTGTGGCTATTTTTTTTGTTTTGAATGATACTATATGCATTTTTAAAGCAAATCAGCTTTTTTATTACATGGTGCTTTTGTATAATTCGAAAAATTTAAATCTGTATATACCTTGTTTTTATACGTTTATATGTATTTTATGTGTTTATATTCATGTAATGTATTTTATATGCATAATAAAGCTCTCGACACCACCCAGCCCCCTCATCTGGGGCAATGGCTGAAATTGACAATGGTCGATAGAGCCTGGGAAGTGCACGGTATGAAGTGAAATGAAATATTTCATGGTGATTTTTTTTATATATTACAGATTCTCTCGTTTTTGGTACATATTTCGGAATTTTTAACTTTCACAGGATTTTTTAGTGTATATTTGTGGGTTTCAAGTGCATATTTGCATATTTTTAGAGCATATTTCCCCTTTGTTTAGTGAATGCAATGCGGGATCTACTCTGATCACTAGAGCCCGGATTTTATACACTAAACAAGTGGCAAAATATGCTCTAAAAATATGCAAATATGCACTTAAAAATGGAAAAATAAGCACTTAAAAATGCAAAAACGAGCACTTAAAAATGCAAAAACGAGCACTTAAAAATGCAAAACAAGCACTTAAAATCCCAAAATATGCATTAAACACCCCAGAATAGCACTAGAAATCTTGAAAAAGTCCAAAATATGTACAAAAAATGAGAAAATATGCATTAAAAAAAATCACCACGCAAAACAAAGCAGATGTGTTTTTGAAAGGCATCTTTTCTATTTCTTAGTGCATATGTATTCATTTACAAAAAATTATCCCCTTATATATATATATATATATACATATACATACCGCATATGCAAATAACTTCTACATATTTTTTATTCAGGCATTTTTAATTTTTAGTTTGTAGTAGCTGCTCAATAACGAAACTACTAGTAACAAAAGAATTTCGACACTATTTTTTCTAAAACAAATTTAACACTATAGAAATAGTCTTACAATAAAACAATTAGTATTCGCAAAATACTTAATACATATATTTATAAATTCACTAAATTTCACCTGCGGGAAAAAAAACCGATGTTATGAAAATATTATGAACAATATTTATTTATTTGAAAAATTATATAAAAAAAAAATCAGTGAGCTTAAATAGACCTTAAAAATGTGCACTTATACTGAGAATTCCTTGATTTTATGCATTTATATGCATTAATGCTGAAAAGGCCAAAATATGCAAATGCATATGCACATATGTATTTGCATATAATCCGGGCTCTAATGATCACATTTCGTACAGAAAAATGAGGGAAATTGGAATTTCAAATACAAGGAAATACGAGGTATCACCAAAAATGGAGCTTAATGTTAAGTGTGACCTATTGTTAAAATAGCTGAAGAAATCACTAATAACGGGAAATGAATCACTACTGCAAAATGTACTGGATAAAAATGAATTCGACGAAATAAACTGTCTTAACATGACAAATGCATATGTGAGATGGGATATTGTTATTTGTTGTTTTATCTATCAAATGCATAGAAAAATATGTACAGAATGTGAAAAACAATTCCGATTCTCTTGATTGAAATCATAAAATAAAAACATATATTTTTTTTAATCCTTGATAAAGAATAAAAATTCAAGTGGATTTCATTGAAAATACGTGAAAAAAAACGGGATATTTTTACAAAATAGGTCAAGGTGGGAAAAAAATCAAGGTAAAATATGGGAATGTCTCTGGCGTAATGATCTGGAGCAAATATGCAACTATGCTTGGAGGTCTTACGGAAAGGGGCCTCCCATATCACCCTTTTTCAAACTATGTGATGAGGTGCCGTTCAAGTAAGTATTACGTAAGCAAATATTTAGCCATTTTGACCCTCCCCCCCCCCCCCGTCAGCGAAATTTCGTCAGCAGCTCTGCCCCTCTGAATCCTAACGCATGGTAGTGGGATCACAGACGTACACGGCGGGGGGGAGGGGAGGGGCATAGGGGGCTCGTGCCCCCCAACGATCAAAAATTTATTTTTTTAATTGAAATTTTGGAAGAAAATATTGTCGCGTCGACCAAATATTGCCCTAGGGGATTATCTGATGCGGCCTGCCCTCCTCAAACCTAATTTTGTAAAAGTGAACTAAGCGGCACATTTACAGATCGCTTAGGTGTCCCGTGGTACGGTTACAGAACATTTAAGCGGCCCGAACATTTTCAGATCACTTAAATGACCCGGGACACAGTTCCACAACACTTAAGCGATCCGTGACACATTTAGAGTTCCCTTGAGTGGCATGTGGCGTAGTTTTAGAGCACTTAAGCGGTCCCCAGTGCGGTTCTACATCACTCAAGTTACCCGCGGCACATTCTCAGATTGTTCAAGTGATCCACGGCATATAAACACGGCAGTTCCAGAGCACTTAAGCTGCCCGGACACATTTCCAGATCACTTGGATCCTCGAAACATTTAGAGATCACTAAAGTGGTTCTGTAGGGGACTTGTGAATGGGGAGGGAGCAGGAATGCTACTTAAGTGCCCACAAACTATCGCAAGGTTTTTCTGGTTTTTTGGCGCACCGATTCATAAAGGGTGGCTGATGACGTAAGCATCATCCAACCCCCCCCCCTCCCTTATCATCAAAAGTCAGCAAATCGGAAACACGTAATCGATGCTGACGTAATACTTGAATGGCCCCTAATTTGCAATTAAATGGCCCCGTTTACAGAGCACTGAGCTCAAAAGAGCCCTATTCTACTTCATCTTGGAGTAACACAATATTACATTAAAATAAGGCGTAAAATGATAATATTATATATTAAATATATATATAATAAATAAATAATATATTAAATAATATATATTAAATAGGAAGAAAGTACAGACCAGACCGGAATTGAATTTTGGCTGATTCCCAGCCCTATGGGCCGCCTGTCAGCATACAAACTAGCCAAGAAGGCCTATGAAGAAGGGAAAGTATATATTGTTTGTGTATAGAATTGTGTTGTGCATGTATGTGTTTGATAGAAAAAAGTCCAATCGGTCATGGTCTGTCTGTCTCCCTTAACACATTCAATGCCGCCACAACATACTCAACATGGGTGGAAAGGGGAAGAAAAACCCCACATGGGTGTCGCGACGCAAAAAAACCCGTCAATTTTTATCATCAAAAATTCATGTTCAAAATAGCAAGAATGAAAGTTCTGCTCAAGTATTCAGTGCAGTGCCTTCAGAATATACAAGTTGTATATACATATTTTTTAAACAAATCAAAAATTCTGCCACGTCAAGGGCGTAGCCAGGGGGGGGGGACTTGGGGGGTCTGGTCCCCCCCCCCCCGAAATGTGAGAAAATGACCGAAAAAAGGGAAAAAGATGGCCAAATCCATTGTTCTGTCACTTTGGTCCCCCCCCCCGAAATGAAAGTGGTCCCCCCCCCCCCGAACGAAATTTCTGGCTACGCCCCTGTGCCACACAATCCGGTTTGCAAGTTCAACTCTCATCATTCATTTTTTCCCCCTTAAAAGTTCCATTAACATGTAATTATATGTGGTTAAGGACAACAGTATATGCGGTTAAATATGGCTAAATGTTGATAAAAGTTCTATCGCAACACAAAAATTCAAATGGATGTACTCGCAGGTATTTTCAATTTACAGTATATATACAATATTTACAAAATTTCCCATATCAGAGAAGAATAAAAATGACTTATAGCAATTCCCAGTCTAAGTGCCTAGGTCTCCTGTTATCTGCCTAGGTCTCCTGTTATCTGCCTAGGTCTCCTATATTTCTTTCGGATCCCTATGTCGTAATTCACTATTTCTTTAAGATGTTCAAAATCTGAATTTAGCATTCTATCGAATTGATCAGAGTTTAATTGTTCGATGTATGTAAATATATGTGGGATATTCAAATCAGTTCTTATGTTAACTGCTCTTACATACCAAGGTGCACCCACAAATCTTCTCAGGATTTTGTTTTGAGTAACTTGTAATTTTTTAATATTTGTTTTACAAGCCTGGGTCCACGCAGGTGATGCATATAGCATTGTTGGTCTTAAAATTGACTTGTAAAGAATTGTTTTGTTTTTCAATGTGAGTTTAGCTTGGGGGGAAAGTTATTCGATTTAACATTCCCAGAACTCTTTGTTTTGTTGCTGACATGATCGATGTGATCTGTAAATGATAAATTTTTGTTTAATATGCAACCTAGGTATTTAATTTTTCTTTCTGGCCTTAGTATTTGGTTACCTATGTATAAGCGCCTATCAGGCAATTTGCGTCTCCTAGTGAACCAAATAAATTTGCACTTTTCAAAATTTAACTGTATTGCTGTGTGTTCACACCAATCCTCGATTTCATCAATTGTTTCTTGGAGATTATTGTATGCTTGGTTAGCGTCTCTACTGCTGCAAAGGACGGCACAGTCATCAGCGAAGAGAGATATTATTCCATTTTGAGGCGCTGGAATATTGTTGATATAAATCAAAAACAATTGGGGCCCCAAAACGCTTCCCTGTGGCACAGATGGACTTTATTGATGAAAGGGAGTCATTTATTTTGACTTGAAAAGTTCTTCCAAGCAGATATCTGTAAAAGAAAATGACCATATAAGGGGAAAAATTCAAGTCAATTAATTTTTCAAGAAGAGTTGCATAATCACATATCCAGACCAGACCAGAATTGAACTTTGAGCCGATTCCCAGTCCGCGAGGGCCAACTGCCGGCATAAAAACTGGCCAAGAAGACCTGTGAAGAAGAAAATGTGTACATGTTTGTAGATAGATATGTGTTTGCATGAATGTGTAGTGTATGTAAAAAGAACTGGTCAAATTGGTGAAAAGTCATGATCTGGCTATAAGCAGGCAAATGTCATCACAGTTCACAGAAGCAGGTCACACAATCTGCAGCTAGCAACATCTATTCGAAGTGGAATGGGGGAAAAAACATCACATGGGAGTAGGGACGCAAAAAACCCCAGCAATAACATCAAAAATGCAATACAGGTAATAAAGTTCTGTTTCAACTCGGTGCATCAGAAATTAATGGGGATTTACTATTGACAAATTTTATGTATAAGCAAAACAATCCAAGTGTCCAAACAATCCGGATATTATGCTGAGCTCACCTCAGCATAATATCCGGAAAATAACTGTTTCCTTGATATCTCTGGCTGAGAAAGAAGCCATCTATATCTCTCTAAGCCGTCCCACCCGGGGGCCATTTCCTGAAGTTAAGAGAGGCTACTAATGCCTCTACTTCAGCGCCTCACGACACAGTGCGTGAAATTAGGAAGGCAGATTCATGTGTCTCCAGTGGTGTAGATGGTAGCATGCTTGCCCGGTATGCAAGAGGCCTGGGTTCGAGTCCCGGCGGAGACGTGATGACTTTTCTTTCCGAGCTCACCTCAGCATAATATCCGGAAAATAACTGTTTCCTTGAAAACAATCCAAAGTTCAAAAAGAGTCTTCTCGCTCTTTTTTTTTTTTTTACACCTTTTTCAAATGTACATCATATGCAGGCCAAGTTCAATTGGGAAATATATGTGTATATACAAAATTCAATAATGAGAAGATACAGAGTATGTAAGTAATGTGAGAATTTATATATTAAAATAAATAATAAAATACATAAAATAGTATGAAATTCATAATACATATCATAAAATTAATGGGGATTTACTATTGATAAATTTTATGCAAGCAAAACAATCCAAAGTTCAAAAAGAACTTTGGATTGTTAACTTACTTTTTTTTTACACCTTTTTCAAATGTACATCATATGCAGGTCAAGTTCAATATGCAAGTTCAATTGGGAAATATGTGTGTATATACAAAATTCAATAATGAGAAGATACAAATCGAATAGATGCGAATAAATGTCAAAAGTGGATAGATACATAGTATGCAAGTAATGTGAGTATATACAATTGAATGAGAGAATTTATGTATTAAAATAGTATGTATACAATGAGATTTGTAGAAGAAAGCATCTTTACAAATTCTCCCATGTAAGGCGGCCAATTTGTTTGGGCCTCCTATATTTCCTTAAGCAGTCAGCATCATAGTCAACAATTTCCCTCAGATGTTCGAATTGGGAACTAAACATTCGCTCGAATTGATCATTGTTTAATTTCTTAATGTATGTGAATATGTGAGGTATGTCCAAGTCTTGTCTGATGTTTATTCCACGAACAAACCAAGGGGCTCCAACAAATCTTCTGAGTATTTTGTTCTGCATAGTCTGTAGTTTTTTGATATTCGTTTTACAAGCATGCGCCCAAGCTGGCGAAGCATAGAGTAGAGTAGGCCTTATTATGGATTTAAAAAGAATAATTTTGTTCTTTAATGAAAGTTTTGCCTGTGGAAATGTGATGCGATTGAGCATACCCATAATTCTATTAGATTTGTTTATTACATGATCAATGTGTGAAGAGAAAGTAGATTTTTGTTGAGGAAAGAATCACATATTTGCTGCAGAAAATTATCTGATTTATCAGCTTGTCAATTAACATTAATGCTCCTGAAGCAGTATATAATATATTATCTTGAAAAATTATTACTAATTTAATATTTACAAAATATATACAGGGTAGGCAAAAAAGTCCGTTTAAACTTTAAAAATTCACAAAAACCGGAAACATAACCGAAACAAAAAAACAGTTTGCAGAGTTAGCATCGCTAGTTCACGCAAATGTTTTCAAGAAAGGAAAAACATTAACTCACAAAACAGCCGATAGGTAGCGCAAAAGTCAAAGAAAAGCAAATAATGAACAGAATGTCTCCAAATTATTTATTACAGCAGTATGTGTTCCGCATGACCACCACCACCACAACAGGGGATAACACATTGCAGGCGAGTCACAAATCCAGCAACGGCAGAGTGCAGCATGTCCACATACACGGTTTACAACGGTGAACTGGTTGTGGATTAGGAGCGAAAGTTCCACCGAAGTCACTCGTACTAGCTTCACCTATCGACAGTTTTTGAGGTTTTTTCCTGTCAAAAAAAAAATTACCGTGACCTAGCGAAGCTAATCCTGCAAACCGTTTTTCATTCCGGTTATTTTTCCTCTGTTTATTCATTTTTAAAGTTTCTACGGACTTTTTTCCCACCTTTAACTCTTCATTGTTCAAATCCCATGCTCTAACCACTGCACCGACTGGCACATCCACGCTGTGTACATGTGTGTACACAAGCGCGCACACACATTATTTCAAAAAATTCGGACATGTATGGAGTATGTTTGTAGGCCAGAGATGTTTCAGAAGCTCGCGAGCATCATAATTGGAGATCTTTCTCAGATGTTGGTGACTTGAATATATGATTAGATGAAAGATGGATGGCGGCACCTATTTTCTTTCGTTCAAACCAAACATGTCCCACGCCAACACCTATCAGGGCCCCCGGGCCAAATGATGTTTTTGAGGCCTTACCTGGAAGAAAATTCTCGAAAATTTCAGCTACTTCTCATTTTTATGAGGCCCCCTCTTCTCTTCAGGCATGGGCCCCCGGGCCCCATGCGTTAAGACGGCACTGCCTTCTATAGCAGACAGCCTCCGTGCGAAGCTCGCGACATCTCTGAAGTCGTCAATTTTACCCTGTAGCCATTGGATAAAGCAGGCCGACGTATGCGAAATCTTTCCGTTTTTTTTTTTTGTTGCAGTATATTCAATAACTATAGGTGAAATTATAGCCACTAGAATAACTCCTTATGAAGATGCCTCAGGTGAAATGAACGACTTCAATGACGTCACGAGCTTCACGCGGAGGCTTTCTGCTACAGAAGGTGTTGCCCAGGCGCTATCCAAATTTGTGCGACAATGAAAAATCACTCTAGCTTAGGATGCTTGATGAAAGTCGCTTTCCTTTCACTGAAACAGATGGCGCCGAAACAACAACTGGACTTTCATTGCTTATCCATTACTAGCATTGTTTGTGCGAGAGATTATTATTTTTTACTTCACAGCCACCCGTAGTCCTTTCAGACCCAAACATTAATTTTTTTTGGAATTTTCAAAAATGGTTCTGCATTTTTGACACTTAAGCAATGCATTAAAAACATAAACGTGAGCAAATCTTTATTTCTTTCAAATTAATTAATTAATTCTTTTTGTGAAGAAGTAATTCACTTCATTCGGATTTTTTCAGCCAAGATGATGCAAGGGATATTCCTATTCACGCACAATTTTTTCCAGAATTTTGCTGCTAAATTTCTAAGTACTAAATCACATTTTTTCCCCCGGAGGCTATTTCTCTTGTAAGCCATCTTAAAAAAACCCATGAGAGTTCAATTTCAAGTGCTGCCCTCTGATGAAAGCCCCACAGGTCATACCATGGCCCCCAAATCCTGAAGCGGGAGCCCCAGGCTTTGATCTTTTGCGGGCCCATGGTTAGACTTTTCATGGGCCCTTTCTGTAGTTAATTTGTAGCATGAAAAAGCAAAAAATGACGAGAACTGTCCCGGGCCCCAGGGCTAGAGCCCTGTCAGCCCCCCCCCCCTTTGTGGGGGCCATGGGTCATACTCACACCATATTTCCAACTCAAATCCTTCAAGTCTGAGCTTAACTCCGTGAGGTCAAAACGTAAAATTCTATAGTGAGAAAATAGCCGCTGTGGTGGTCGAGTGGTCATAGTGACGGACTCGCATCGCGGGTTCGAGCCCCACCGTCGCCACAGTGGTGGTCGGCTGAAGTTGGTTTTCTGTGGTTCCCAACTTCAAGGCGCAAAGGCGAGCCGATCCCCCCGTTAAAAAGTCTCGCCACAGAGAGCAACAGATCTACAAACAGTACAAATATTCAGTCACGACACATCACTCACTTCACTTCTGAGATATAGGTGGCAGCACTGAAAAATCATACACAACACTAGATACGCACTCAGACTGTTAAGTACACACACAATTACACTTCCGGCATAACTCGCTTGGTAGAAAATTGCCTATGGCGATAGACCTGAGTTGTGCTCGGTAAAAAAAAAAAAAAAGAGAGAAAATCAAGAGTGCAGCAGTCCTACAAACAGTACAAATATCAGTCACTACACATCACTCACTTCACTTCTGAGATATAGATGGCAGCACTGAAAAATCATACACAACACTAGATACGCACTCAGACTGTTAGGTACACACCCTTACAATTCCGGCACAACTCGCTTGGTAGTAAATTGCCTATGGCGATAGACCCGAGTTGTGCTCGGTTTGAAAAAAAAAGAAGAGAAAATCAACCCACACATTTGTGGCACCACGATCTGCAAGAGTTACAAGTAAGCCGCGGGGCCTGGTGCGGAAATTATAGCGGGGTCCTGTCGCGGGCGGAAGATGCTTGGGTTTGAAAGAAAGAGATATTGATAGGTCTCCCCGGAGCATATGTAACAACACATCCACGGAAAGCCCAGACGGAAAGACCTACCAGCACTCGCACTTTTAACTATTTGCTCTATAGGCCTGTACTAAATATTGTACTGCACTAAGAACGAACCGAACACGACCAGGTTCTGTCGCCAGATGCATTTACAATGATTCAATTTGGCATGTTTGAGAATAGGATATTGCGGAATTATTTACTAAAATCAGGGGGGGGGGTGGCATTACGAATTGCCTTATACGTGTTTATAAAAGAAACAATTAGGAAAAATCCAATGGAATGTGGATTACTGCATTGGTTTATAAATCAGATTACTGCCGGAGGAAGTCCTTCACTGACGGTTTAGTGCACCAACCCCATGTTGAGGTGTTTCTTTCTTGTCTCTGTTCCGCGCCAGCGTTTATAGGGCTACGGGTCGAACGCTATTCGTGATTTTCTTACCGCTTCGATCGATTGAGTATGCATAAAAGTGAGTGTTGCCATTCGAGTTTTCCGAAATTTGACTGCTCTGACAGTAATAAGATCTATTCCATACTTTCTATTTTGGTTTTTATTCTCGAACGCTTTTCCTGTGAAAAACCTACATCTCTCTCTCGAATTTGATTCTCATTGATTGATTTTTTTTGTGCCCGCTAGATGCTGTTGCATCTCCTGTATCGGTAAAGTTATTTCATGGCCAACCTGTACTTTAATATGTACATGGTGAGCTGGAGGCAAGCATGAATTTTAAAGCCGCTCTCCAACTTTAATGTTGAAAGAGTGGTTGTGGTCGCTCCCCGCCTTCTACAATTGTGACCTTGATTGGTTTTGGAGGCGAATATATCCATCCTTCAGAATCTTCACGTAGTTGGAATTCTCTTGTTCTTCTTGAAGATAGCTACTTCTAGAGAGAGGATAACCTCTTCCCCTCACGAATCTCCCAATACGACAATTAAGAACCAGAAAGGCGGAAAACGACTGCAAAATAATTGTTCAATATCTCACACTGCCATAATCGGATAAATGCGAGTTTCACATCCAATTGCAATCGATAAATTACGTCTTCGACGTTTTTCCTTGTTTATCGAATCCGTTGCCATACTATTGTGATATTTTGTGTTATTTGCAGCACGTCAGGAAAACAAAAATGTGATCACCATATTACCACAAAAAGATTCTGTAGGATGTCCTTGGCTGTTATCGGAGCCACTGAAGAGATATCACGTATATATAATAACACTATAAAGACGATATTTATTTCGGTTGAAGCAGCGACTGCGGGAAATAATCGGGTGGCGAGTTTTTCCTCGTGTATATTATGAAAGGAATCCACTTGAGAGGTTCGCGAGGCCCCGTAAAGTAGAGAAGAATCACTTAAAATACTTCACTAATCATCGAGCGACACGTGACCGTAGAGGCAGGAGAAGGCTCTTGTTCCTGTATCGGAATGGGTACTTGAAGACTTTACTTTAAGCCACGCTGTATGTGCTGAAATATGAGGTAATCGAAAAATCACTGGTTTCTTTATTATCTCAGTCGAAACATGGATTGGGTTTCGGCTTTTGTTGGAGAGAGAGAGTTATAACATCGCACAACTCCTAGGTCCAGTGTGGTATTGAGTGGCGGGGTGGTAAGATGCTCGTCTACCGACGTGAAGGTTGCCGCCAGGTTCGAACAGCGGGGCTATTAGATAACAAGATATTTTCCCTTACGAGCTAATTTTTAACTAGATATTTTCTCTAACGGGCCAATCATAGATGGCACCTTCATTTCCAACCCAAGGAGCAGTAAATTTCAGTATTGTGATATGGCTGGAGTTGATGTGTGGTGGAGGATTATGGTACTGAGGACACTTTTTGTGAAAACATTAGAACAAGCATTTTCAACCTTTGCTCTCTAGCAACATTGCGCTCGCTGAAGCATCAAGAGTGCTCAATCCTTGTTCCCGACTTGGTACAAGGATTGAGCAACAAATTTTCGCTTATTGAACCATTTAAGTTACACTAACGGATTTAGTTTAATTTAATAGCCTACACTCTCTTCTAAATTTTGCGGATTGCCGATCGAAGTTATTTCAGATTTATAAATTTATCACCCTATGTACAAATACAACGCCACAACACGCAAAATGCCCAACGAGGTGGCTGATAAAAAGATGCCCATAAAAATATGTGTAGAAGCCGTCTCAATTTAAAGAGAAATATATCCATTTGGCAAATCTAAAAACCCTGAACCGATGGGTCGCAACAACTGTTTAGGCCAGGCTCACACCGGAACGGTATACAGTATACGTATAGATACGTAAATTTCGCAAAAAAGAATTCGAAATTTCGCAAAAAAAAAGCTTTAAAATCAGAAATTTCGCATTTATTTGCAGCAACGAATTTCAAATGACAAATTTGATATTCATTACTGGAAAGTGTTAAAGCACTTAATTGAGAAATCTAACATTGCAATAATAATATATCTCTTTCTCCTATTCTCCTAAATTAACCTTATTTTTTCAAATGTTCTTTATAGCGTCTTTTTCCGAAATTCGAAAAAGTTGCATATACAGTCGAGTATACTTATAACATAATCCGGATACAACACTTACCGTGGATAATACGGTTGTGAAATCCTTAAAATTTGGCCCATTCACGTCTATATATTTTTACCTGTTATAACATACCCTGCTTAAAGCATACACTGTGGATATAACAAACCAAAAGAATTATCTTAACCAAGAAAGTAATCCGTATATAGCATGTTGCAAAAAAAAAAAAACTGGAAAAATCCCTAGGAGCTATGTTATAACCTTATAACCGAACTCGACTGTATTCACATCTAACACAATGTCAGAGGGAAAGAAGTGACGCTTGTGGTGTCCCCTCTCACGCACACTCACACGTATTGACCCCGAATCGAATTTCAGCATTTATTCGTTGAAATTGGCAAATTTCGCATTTATCGCATATATTTCGTAAATTTCGCATTTATCGTGGTTATTTCGGAAATACGAAATTTACGTTTCCCTAAGTATACGACAAGCGATACTATCGTGGCATCGGACCGTATTAGTTAAAAACATAAATTAAAACTCTAGGATCCTTTTCTTTTGATTTTTAATTACAAAGGGTGCTCGTGAGACAAAATAGATTGAAGATCCTGCCTTAAAAGTTCGACTGAAATTGTAACGAGGTTATTTGTATGGTTACTTTGGAAGTTTCGGGATTATACTATTTTACCGCACACAATTCCAGTCATATATCGCCATACGGCAATTTCCAACCAGTGGAGTTGGGTGGGAAATGAAGTTCTCGTAAGGGGAAACAAGTTTCACCATATGTTCCAGACGTGTTTCGAAGCACCAACGCCAAATTTTTGAATCGTCAGCCCCGCTTAAACGGATATCAACGGCATACAATATCCGATTAATCCTACTGCACTGTTCGGGGTCTATTCGACTCGAAACGAAGTTTGTATCGTTATTAGATAATTGTCTGTCAAGGAATTTTTATGATTTTTTTTTTCTGACTTTATGAGCTACTACCTCAAATTTACAAGGATGATGCATTTTTGAAATATTTTTATCCTTTCTTAATAATTTTCGTTTCTTATCTTTGTTACGTTCTGATCAATATGGCCAGAATAAGATTTCTTTCAAAGGCCTTGTGTGAAAGCTCTTTTTATGTATTAATTTTAGAGACTTATGGGTATCTGGGCTTCCTTTGAACACCATTGAAGCATGGCGTTCCCCAACCAGTCATCCGTGGAACCCTAGGATTCCATGTGACTTCACTAGGGGGCCGTTCAAGTATTACGTAAGGAAATTTTTAGCCATTTTTGACTCCTCCCCCTTGTCAGCAAAATTTCGTCATCAGCTCTGCCCCTCTGAATCCTAACTCACATTTTCATAAAGGGTGGTTGATGACGCAAGCATTATCCAAACCCCCCCCCCTCCCCGTCATCAAAAGTCAGCAAATCGGAAACCCCCTGCCCCCCCTCCCCCCCATCGATGATGACGTAATCCTTGAACGGCTCCTAGCGGTTCAAAGAGAAACAGTATGGAACAGCAGGGAAAATCAGTTTTAGATACTTAAGTCTCTAGACTATGTTCTAGCTTCGTAGGGGTTCCCTCAAACATTTCTCCTACACTTTTGGTACTCCCTATAACACGAACTTTATTTGAGAGGTTCTCCCTGAACAAAAATGTTGAAAAACACTTTCAAGTCTTACAATAAATGAAAGTGTGGAGGAAGCACAGAGTTTAAGAAAAAAGCTTTCTGTTTGCTCCGATTTTCTGCGAAAACGTTTCCCAACGCTCTTATACATTACTTCAGGGAATTATAGAGAATCATTCAGCTAGTAGACATTTCAAATAGTTATTTCTCAAATCCAAATCGAAGCTTTCACCGATGTATAAAATTAAAAATGAGAAATCTTTTGAAAGAATCACATAGAAAAGGATCTATGTCTGCACTCAAAAATCATAGGAGGTATCGAAAATAATGTTTCTGATGCTGATTTATACAATATATGGTAAAGAGATTAAATTTTTAAGTTCTACTTGCTTTTATACTTGCTTCAGTATTTTAACTATTTCGTGGAGAAGCAAATGCTAAAACTATGGTATAAAAGTTACAGGTTTCAGAAAATTGTCTTGAAATCTTCTGTATGATATCTCAAGTGGATGCTTTGATAAAAGTGTCATGAAATTAGGCGCAGCGCCATTCCCCCCCCCCCACATCCTGAAGCAGGGCCCCTAGGCTGGGATCTTTCATCGGGCCCCTTTATGAAGAATTTATAGCGTGAAAAAACAAAAAAAAAATGATAAAAATCATCCCGGGCCCCAGGGCTGGAGCCTTGCCAGCCCACCCCTTGTGGGGATCATGCGCAGCGCGCACACATACATATTGGATCAGCTGCAGCTCTAAATAATTTTGTGGTAAAATCGAATAGAGAACTTTCGCGGGATTGTAATATATCCTGAGAAAATTTCTAGTTGCTCTTCTGACGGAGATCAGTATTTAGAGATCTTTTTGGTGGGGCGTGACCTAAAAAAAATCAGATATCACTGGTCTAAGTGCATCATGTTGGAGATACAATATTTCATTTTCTCAAACAATACTTGTAAACAGCTGTAGTTTGAGAACTTATTTCCACAATATATACACGATGTGAAATAGAGGTCAGCAGAGGAGTCAAGACACACCAGCTCCTCTGAATATACACCATGATATAGGACTTTCATACTGAAACAAAGGTCACTAGAGTGAGACACAATCCAAACAGACCACCTCGAGAATTCCCATAAACACCTTTAGTCACTTTTCAACGCCATTTTTCACTTGCGATGGACAAAGGTCCTTTTATGGTCCGCCACAAATCGTAAACGTTCTTCTTGTTGTTTTTTTTTTTCTCCCATACAGCGTAATAAATTACCGAAGACGGGCCCACAGACATTGGCGAAATCCAAACAGAACTCATAAATATTCCTCACCGAGTGAGATATTTTGTCACTTTGACCGAACGTAATTCAAATTGTTGTTCTTTCTGCTCTCATCGCGGGAATCAAAACTCGAACAATAAAAAAGTGCCCCTGGAAATAGAGCAATTTCCTTTGCCCCCCCCCCCCGGGCTACAAACAACGCGTAAACTGTAAGATATATATTTTTACCACGGGGTATGTACGAACTAGAAGCCAGAGAGTAGGAAGCTGGGGCAAGTGGTTATGATTTTTATTGCGCTTGCCATGTGTGCAAAAGTGACACCGGAGATGCATATTATTGGGCCTGTGTTTTTTCTGGGGTCGGAAGCCCCATCGCGTATTTTATATTGCTCTTCTCCTTCCTGGAAATTGTGCTTGTTCAGCTGAGGGAATAGATCATTTTCCGCCCTTGTGGCCGCTGTAAATCTCGCATGTTGGAACATGGAATATTTCGGCTATGACTATATTTTTGCAAGATTGGTACATGATAACATGAGATATTCGTGTATTAAAATATCATGCAATAATGTGGGGATCGAATCAAGGCCGCACTGTAAAAGTTTTGTAAAAGTACTTTTATAAAACTTGAAAAATTCAACCAGTAAGGTTATCGATTGCATTTGCTCGAATGTAACCTATGAGCTTTATTGGTTGGATTTTTAAAAAGAACGTTTAAAAAAGAAGTTTTATAAAAGAACGTTTATCAAACTTTTATAGTGTAATACTGGCCTAAGAAACGAAAATTGATCACACACATAATAACGATATCATTTGGGAATTTTTTTATACTTACCAAACCCGCAAATTACACTAGGGCGGTGGTGCCCAAAGTGTGCGTCACGACCTCCTGGGCGAGAGAGGAGAGGAGAATCGCGAGAGATCCTTCAAAATAAAAACGTCCAAATAAGATAAAATATGTCAAAACTAAACCAAAAACATGTCAAAACTAAACCAAAAACATGTCAAAACTAAACCAAAAACATGTCAAAACTAAACCAAAAACATGTCAAAACTAAACCAAAAACATGTCAAAACTAAACCAAAAACATGTCAAAACTAAACCAAAAACATGTCAAAACTAAACCAAAAACATGTCAAAACTAAAAAATGCCTTTATTCCGCTGAGCTAATCACCATGTATCATACAATGCAATTTTATCAAATTCTATTGGTACAATATATCAAGTTGATACTTTTACAGGGTGGCTCAGAGAGAAAATAACCCCGATTTCAAAATTTTATATTTCTTAAAAATTGAAGACACAGAATATGATAAGTAGAGCCTGGAAGTTCAAGCAAAAATGCCACAAACGTCTTTTTTGTTGCATATTTTCAAACATTTTTTTTTTTTTGTAAAAATGCCTTTTTTTGAATTTTCCCTGCCGTCAATGCGTATTTCGATATTGTTGTATGTTGTTTAGGAGTCATTCAAATATTACGTCAGCATCGAGGGTGGGGAGGGGGTTTCGGAACGCTGACTTTTGATGACAAGGGGGAGGGGGTTTGAAGGTTGCTTATACGTCATCAACCACCCCTTTTTGAAGGCATGAAATATTCTAAGCTGCTGACAGGGGAGGGGGGAGGTCAGTGTTTTGTTGACTTTTGCTGACAAGGGGGGGAGGGGATCAAAAATGGCTGAAAATCTGCTTACGTAATACTTGAATGGCCTCTTATTCGTAAATTTTAGAGGCCCCGTGTTCTGTAGAACTTGAATGTTTTCAGCATTGAGAGCTTCAAAAGAATATATATATATATTTTTAATTCTCAACCTTTAGTATCAAGGGGCTCGGTCGATTGTTCCCCCGACGAAAGAGGTTTCGATTTTGAACGTGTTCCCGAAACAAGTCGGTTGCCCCCCTTGTTTGATTTTCTTCATTGTAGGTCAGTGTTTCTCAACACTTTTCTGAAAACAAGGAGCAGTAAAATGTCTGAAACAAATTGACGGACTACTTGCGTCCCGTATTACGAGACAATCCTGTAATTTTCGTTGTTCGATATTATATTATACTACGTTATACAATTATTCCGTTTTTTTCAATGATACATATTTGAATTTGTGATATCTTATGCAGTGAACACACGGTGTTTTCATAATATAAATTATATTAAAGTAATTACGGCAAAAATTATGAATATTCATCTCAGATATTCGTCAGTTTGATATTTCGTCCACAATGTTTTTGGAATTTTAATTACAAATACAAATACAACGCCACAACAGGCAAATTGCCCAACGAGGTGGCTGACTTAAGAACATCATGGATCCCCGAGCCCTACCTACTAATGGTACACCACACCCCTCCCCCCGCGGAACCCCCCAACGAATCGGTACATGCGGGAATGTGCGTGTACGTGTAGTGAAACCTGACGTGAAGTTTTGTTGTTTCTCTGTAATGTTTGTTACGTGTAGTGCTGCCATCTACCACAAGTTTTTCTAACTATGAGTGAAGTGTTATGATTGAATGATTTATCGTTGTAGGACTGTTGCTCTCTGTGGCGAGACTTTTTAACTGGGAGATCGGCTCGCATTTGCGTCTTGAAGTTGGGAACCACAGAAAACCAACTTCAGCCGACCACCACTGTGGGGTTCGAACCCGGATCCTCGCATCGCGAGTCCGTCACTATAACCACTCGACCACCACAGCGGCAAATTAATTCACTGGTCCCTTCATGAGGCATCTATAGTGTGAGAAAACAAAATATGAGAATCATCCCGGGCCCTGTCAGCTCCGCCCTTGTTGGGGGGGCCATGAAATATACTGGAACAGGGGCTGCTACAGAATTTTGAGACCCCCCCCCCCCGCAATATGGGCGTGATGGCCTGCTGTTAAATATTTCATCAAATAATTGAACACATAAAAATTTTCTTCAATTAATGTAATTGAAACTCAATTATGATTTTATACATGAATTATTCAATTTTTGAATGACAATCGAATGAATTGGAACCGGCGTTGTTCCAACGTGGCACCTATAGTAGCGATAACAGCAAAATAACGATCGACCGTGTTGGATGAAAAAAAAGTTAATTAATTAATTATAAAATTTAACAATTAGTGTTTGAATTTAATTGAGAAATAAATTCAACACATACCTGTAAAGAATCAAAAATCCTCGCGCTAAAAAAATGAAAACAAACACCACGGCCACAAACAAACAAACTCGATTACGATTGGAGGGTGATTGTGTCTACTTGTTTTTGATGGTAATTGACGATGTCCCATATCTTACGGATTACTACTTAACCGAACTTTTAATTTTTCTCAATGAAATGTGGTCATCATATCATTTCAGAATTTTTTCGTGAGAGAGAGAACGAAATACATTTTTGTTTACTGAGATTTTTGTAGCAACCCTTTATTTCCACACCATTCAACAAGTTTATTAGTAATTCGAAAATTGTATTTGAAGCAATAAATTGCGATTTTTCGGCAAAATTTAGTGAATGACATCCCGTATTTAGGATCGCTATTTCCTGCATTCTCCTCAATGATGTATGGTGAGGTAATAAGGCATAATTGAATGATAATTGGGTGTATAATTTTACTAAATCCGCCTGCGGACCACTTCTGACATCGTCGTGGACCAGAGCTTGAGAAACACTGTTTTAGGTGATGGAATGGTAGTGGGGATTTTGAAACTTCTCAAACATGTTATTTGTGTACTTGTTATTTAATCACATGTAAAAATTATGTTTAATTTGGTTTAGAAATTGAAAGAGTTATCACAAAAAAATGTGTTGATTCGCTTTCCAGGGAAAAAAAGTTTTTAGCTGGCGTTATCTGCTGTCGAATAGAAACATTAATTTTTAATTAATGCATATTATAATAATAACGTAACAATAATAATGAGATCACCCCGTATTTCCAAAAGATCTTGACGATCTGTCCAGGGAATTTGTTAGTGTGTTAGTAGACATCCATGCCCGTACAGGAAATATGTTCATCTCTTATTTTACCAAAATTTATGTTTAAAAAGTTATTTTTTATACAAAATTTATTATAGTTGAACTCAATTATAGGAAAATTTGATGCAGTCAGATATCGTTAATATAATTTTTAATTATTATTGTGGCCGCTGGACAATTTTTTTCATTTCGAACGATGTTTCTTTTGCTTTCCTGTAATAACGGGACAAAATTGATCGACAGGGGCAGAGGGCATGTAAAAATTTCGGCCGGGTGTACATTTTTATATGCCTATAAATTCGCTTTGTTCGATGCATAAATTTACCAAAAAAACACTGTATATTCCTAATCTTTAACGCTGATATTTTCGGAATGACGAGAACTGATTTCAACTTTTATGATTCCCCACAAAGATATCCCACGTTTTTATTTTGGAGTCATTTGTATACAGTGGATCCCGCTTATAAAGTTCCCACTGTACATTTGTCTGCTTGGTACGACTTCTTTTCGAGGTCATAACTTTCATTAATACTCATCGAAATTCCCCGTTTAAAACGTTTTATCGCTTACAAAGGTTTTTTATTCCACGATTATTTTTGAAAAAAAAAAGAAAAACATTACAAGCCATATCCACTACTATTAACCCCACATGTACCTCGTCGATATTCCTCTGCGGAACTTCTAACGAATTGGTCCATGTTGGAATGTGCGTGTCCGTATTGTGAACCTAACGTGAAGCTTGTTTCTGTGTAATGCTTGTTATAGTGCTGCCATCTACCACATATTTTTCGTATCCACTGCATTATTTGTCTCGAAATTATCTTCCGGTTCGTGATTATGAACCCTAATCCCGAATTGTAAATTTCTTGTACCATTTTCACCGGCATAGATTCACATTTTGGGATATTATTTTTCTATATACAGGGTGCATAGGTAATAGGGCGTATGGCAGTTTACCGGCGAACGGTTGATAATAGAGGCATTTTTCCAATTAGAAAAAGTATCTAAATAATGTATATAGTACTCAGATATATCATGCATATTGCAAGGAATTGTATAGTTACTAAAACAAAAAATAAAAACTTTTTATACCGTCCTCGTATGCCCAAAAACCCAATTAGAAAGTTGATGTCCTGTCTGTCCTGATGCCAACTAAAAAAATGCTACGTTTCCTTTTCCAAAAGCGATGTGCACTGAGATATTAGAATTCCGAAAAACGTATGAAAGTTGGTGAGAAAACAACATTAATTGCGGGAGAACCCGTGGAACTTTTTCAGATTCCACCAGGGCAAAAATTTTCTAATTTGGTTTTTGGACACACGGGGCTGTATAAAAATTTATTTTTATTTATTTCAATAAATATACAACCCCTTGCATCATATATATGAGTACTACATGCTATTTGGATACTTTTTCCCAACTGAAAGTATACCTCTATTATATCAACAGTTCACCGGTAAAGCGCTATACGCCCTGTTTACCTACGCACCCTGTATATTTTCTATACTTTTATTCTTTATTTCCACATCAATTATTATAATCAATCATTGAAAAGCAGATTCAACGGGTGCAGTCAGTTTTTAGAAAGTTTTCGGATCCTTAATATCACAGTTTAATTAGTTTATTCTTCTCTAGTTCCTTTTCTCCCTCAATTATGAAGTTTCAATAATTCTTTTAATGCCTATGTTAGACATTTTCATTGCACCTTTTCCTGCATCTTTTGACTGTTTTTAGTGATTACAACTGCGGGCTCTAGTGATAAGTATGTGTGAATATAAGGGGGAAATTCGTTTTCGTTTTATGAACAATTTCCGTTAATGGTCGATTTCAAGTGTAAAATCGCTTTCGAATCAGATGATTCTTTCTTAATCACTCCCGTATACGAAAATCAAGGAGAGAGTATACACCTGGCTACACTTCCATTTTGTGTAAGGAACACCAAATACATCAAAAAATAATAATAATAAATAAAATAAATATTTATATAATACTTAAAAAGTATTTAATGTCGTTAAAAGTCAATATCGTCTAATTAAAGCCGAAACCAGCGCTATGAAAACTGCTTTCGAAATAACACATTTAGACGAAAACCGGGACAAATGGTCAGCCTATGTAGAGTGTCGCTGATAAATTTCTTGGTCAAAAAGGGGGGGGGCGTGCACGCTTAAAAAAGTTTAGGAACCACTGCACTAGAGTATTATGCATAATAACCGGTGAAAGCGATCATTTTTTAGCAGTCATCCAATTCTTCAACGACACTCGGGTATAGTACAAAATCGCCACGCAGTAAAAGTGATAAATTTATCAAGCTTGCTGAGACGATTGGCGATTATGCATAATAACCGATTCATCCTATTTAAAGTAGCAAATATATTCACCAAAGTGTCAATTTCAGACTCATTTCGATGACGTAGATTTCAGTTTCTGATCCGAAGCGGTTATAAATTATTGTTTTATACATGAAACCTGAGCTGAGAGGAAAGTATGTGATTGCCATCACCGAATGTTTTTTCAAACATTTTTTTTTTTGTTGCATGAACATGTATGTCCGTGAAAGAAGCTTGGGAATTCACGCGGAGAGGCGCCACGCGGCGCCCGAACCGCCTCTCGACCGTAACTCGGGCTTTCGAATCGAACCCACGGTAACCGCCCGTCGAGCCGCCGACAAAGAAGCGACTTTGTAAGCGGCCATGTAATTAATTCAACATTAATGTTAACGGACCCGTAACATGTCGTTCTCCCGGAACCGTGCCAGAACATAAATATTCATCCTCACACCATGCTCATGCCGCGAAACAACATACATTAAAAAAAAATAATAATAAAATACGCTCGTCGTAAATGTATTCAAGTAAATACCGAGTATAATATTTAGCATGTTGCCAGCGTTCATAAATCTTTAATTTTCAGTCATGTCCGACATGATTATTGCGAAGGAATATGCTTCGATTTTTGGTTTTCTAAAATGATTAATATTGTAACACACTACATACATGTAATGAGATAAAAAATTTGCATATTTTTTGTGAATTTGGAATTTTTTTAAAAAATAAATGTTTTCAACATGAACATGTCATATGTATTGGAATAATGACTGTAAACATTAATCAACAATGTCCTTTGCGTGAAACGATTCGTGGATTAAACAATGACTTGTCAATAATTATTGAAACAAAAATTATTTCTTGATAATTCTAAAAACACTATTTTCTCGATAATACTCTCACGATGTATAACAATGATTTCTCAATAGTCTGGGAGTATAGCAATGTTATATTCGGAATCACATTTCGCGGTAGTATTGTGAAACAAAAATAATCTGTTAATAATGCTCGAAGTTACAATCATTTCTCAACAATGTTCTGAAAAACAATGATTTTTAAAAAATTCTTGATACGCAGAACTTGATTTGTAATTAGTTGTAGAAATAACGATGACTTTATTAATGGCGGAAAATATAAAAATGTTTTTCCAATAATGTTCGGAGTATTGACAACTTTTCGATCATTTCCGCAACAAAAATTTCTCGAAAATGATTCACAGTGAAATATTCCAACAATGATTTGTCGGTAACAGTCTCAATACATTAATGAAGTAACAATGGCAAGTGTAACACTGGCTTGTCAATAATGCACAAATTTGAACCGAGTTATCAATAATGCTCGGAATAACAATGACGGCAATATTTCTAGGAGTAACAATGACTTGCCAACATTTCTAGGAGTAACAATGACTTGCCAACATTTCTAGGAGTGACGATGACTTGCCAACATTTCTAGGAGTAACAATGACTTGCCAATAATGCTCGGAATTGAACTGACTTGTCAATAATGACGGAGTTAAACTAACTTGTCAATAATGCTCAGACTAAACTGACGTGTCAATAATGTTCGAAGTAATAGTGACTTGTCAATAATGTTCAGAGTAATAATGATTTATCAATGATGCTCGAAACAAAAATGATTTCTCGCTAATACTTGGTGTAAAATGATTTCTCAATAATGCTTGATGTATGAATGATTTCTCAATACTGCTTGATGTATGAATGATTTCTCAATAATGATTGATGTATGAATGATTTCTCAATAATGCTTGATGTATGAATGATTTCTCAATAATTCTTGATGTACGAATGATTTCATTATAATTATTTCCCAATAACAGCCATCAAATTCTCCACAACACTCAAAACAAAAAAGTAATTTTTCACTAATAGTTGGAACCCAAATAATTTCTCAACAATGGTAGAAGCCAAAAAACATTCTCAATAAAGCTCTGGTTCCCTTTCTAAAATATAACCCATTTCTAAACGCGAGAAAACACAATATCTTTTCTCAAACTCTAAAATAACAATGAATTTTAAAATAATGCTCGCGAAACAAAATACATTCCCAAAAATTATTACAACAAATGCCGCTCCCTTCACTTCCATCCACAGCTAAAAGAAAATAATCAACAATACCAATTCCCAAACAGAAACATGAACATTTCTCCATCCATTTTCATGCCACAACCCATTTTCAACGCCGCTTCCGACCCATCACTCCCAACAATAATTTATTTATATATATATATATATTTTTTTTTTTTTTGCAACAATGCTCGTCATTGTGAGGGATAAAAATTATTGCTTGACCAATAAATATCTCCCAGCAGATGGACGTCAAAATATAAATCCGTGTAATCTTCTCATATCCAAACGCAACAACGTAAAAATACCATTAGCAAAATGGGCCCTAAAACACACACATGAAATTACACTAAATTATTGCTCGTCCATAAAACTCAATTTTTTTTTTGTCTTACATGGGACATACACGAGAGAAGGGGGTAGGCCGGCCTAGTATGTGTGTGTGTGTATTATACATTAAAGAAGGCCGATATAACACAGTGGACTCCTGTGTAGAGGCGGCGAACATCAAAAGAACAACACACGGAGGATGTTCCTCAATGTCTGGTGGGAACATTCTTTTTAAGAGGATGTACCGAAAGGAGGCGCGTGGCCAGCAGATGTGCAACTCATGTTGATGGAAACTCTTAAAAGTTGAAAAAGAGAATGTTCTCCAACTTCCCAGGGGGTTGGCAGCGGGAACATACATTTTCTTGTTCTTTTAAGGACGATGGTATATTACATGGGAAGGAACATGTTCTTTACCTGTTCTGGTCTAGGTCTGATCCGTGGGTCTCCGCCTCATCAAATGAGATGAATTATGAGAAAGGAAGCGGCGTCTGTCACGTAAAATGTCCCTTGAAATGGATTTGATGGTGATTGTAGAGGAGGAGGAGGAGGAAATGTTGCCACATAAATTTCGGTAAATGGTCTCGGATGGAGAGACGCGATTGGTGGTGGTCGAGAGACCGAAACTGGGAGGTGATCATTTTGAGAGTTATTGTATTTTTTTTTGGTTCCGTGCGAGTAGCGTAAACGCGTGCATCGACGACTATTGTGGATAAACATTTTATAGAGCCTTTAATTTGGCCTAAAAATTATTTCAATATCTTGATGGAAAGAGTCAGTGATGGTGGCGAATTTTTGTGGGTCATACTTAGTTATTATCATCGTGCCACGTTATTTTATGTAGATCTCGTGTTTCTCATTAAGAGGAGGGTATTTCTGAGGATGACCAACGGTTTTGCTTTCAGTTGCGTGCGTAGGCGGAGATTGACTTGGAAGTCTGGGGGGGGGGGCACGATGATGATGTCAATTCATATATACATATATACATTAGATCAGTCGAATCCACCTTTGACGCTGGGGGGGCAATGCCCCCCCCCGTATCTCCACCCGTGGTTGCGTGCCTAGACCACTGAAAAAGCTATATTTTTGCTTCCAATTTCGCCATTCGACCACAGTGTGCATTTTCGGTTAAGTCCCAAAAGGACGTTCCTCAGGGGTCTGTTTTGGGTCCCGCGCTATTTCTAATTTATATAAATGACTTCTGTAAACTTTTTATTTTGAATTTGCCGACGACACAGCTATGTATTCAGAAGATGGCAATTTAACAAGTTTAATATTGAAGTTATATATATATTAAATATTAAGTTTAAAGTTGGCAACCCTTCCCCCGCCTCCTCCTACGACAACATCGAAAGCCTCTTGGCATGGGCCATCCGTTTAAAGGGTTTAGATTGACAGTAAACTTATTCAGCAATAACGGAGACGAAAACAGAATTCCCCAGAGCGTAATCGAGTAAATATGTATACCAAATGTGGATGGCGTTTGTTACCGAGAATCGCTACTTTACGATGAATCCTGTGTCGCCTCTCCTTTGGATTCAGGAATAGCATCGCGCGTGAAATAACACTGGCAAGAGGTCATAATGTTGGTTACGTCAACCGGATGTTTGGATCACGTGATTTCCCAAGGTGTCAAAGATCATCGAAACTAAAATAAGGATTTCCAAAAGTTTCCGAAGGCAAAAAACAAAGTTCAGAAAGTTATTTGTATTTTCGGGAATATTCCACACATTGACGTCAAGGGAAAACTCGAATCGAATCAAGATAGCCGCCCTGATATTCAATTAAGTCAGTGTTGCTCAACCTATCGTCCGCGGTAATAGCATAGGTGGTCCACAAGCAGACTTGGTAATTCATCCAACTCTGAATGATATTATTCAATTGTTGTAATTGATATACAGTGAGTAATATCCATATGAGTTCAAATAAAATTTGCACATCCATGCTATAGTTAGGTTGAGATAATTAAGTTTACCATACTAATCAGGGAAACTGCGATCTCAAATACGGGATATCGCTGATTGTAGGCATAAAAATGCAAATAACGACGAATTTGCTAATAACTGCGAAAATGGGTAAAGGATGGGAGAAATACAGAGCTGCTAGAAATCGCAGTAAAAATCTTGATTGAGAAAGATAATGGGAACTGAGGGATCTTTTAAATGAGATGAAATACGGGATATCCCGAATTGCCATCGGAAACTTTGCCACAAGTCGACAAATTCCCCAATTGTAGTGAAAACCGCTGAAAAAATTGTGGGAAAATCGTTGAACCTGAAGAATATGTGAGGTTAACATTTATATTTATAGCCGTTATTTATCATAATAAGTCATGAAAACGCTGTTTATTAATTAATTTTGGTAAACATTACATATTCGAATAAGCACCGTCGAGGGAAAACGAGAGAAATGTGTAGAAGAAATTTAGACAACTAAAAATACAAGAATGTCCCGTAATACGGGTGGATCATCATGTTCTGAATATGGGTGGAGGGGGGGGGGCACAAGTGGTCCGTCGAATAACTTCAGACATTTTACTGATCCTTGGTTTCAGAACGGTTGAGAAACACTGAATTACACGCCAATGAAATATGTATATTGAGCATTGAACAGCGTAATGGCAGTAGTTTTTGATCTTCTTACATCCACGGCTCTCTTCATGGGCGCCCTCCCCAAAAAAGTGGGGATGATGGGGCTCGGGACAATATTCTCAATTTTTTTTCACTAAATGAATGAAATACTATAATATTTAAAAATCTAGCTTGGAACCTGGAGGGAGGAGCCCTGCTGCAGGATGGGGGGATGCCATGACTCCCTTGCCTGAGCGATCATATTCCCGGTTACATCAGTGATGACTTCTGTCTCTCTCACCCCGAAAGTAGGATCGTTTTATGATCACCATGGGCGCCCGGGACAAGTGATATTTTAATATGGTGCGGGTCACTGGTTTTTTTTGTGCCCGAGTGGCATGGTGGTAAGATGTTCGTCTACCATCGTGAAGGTTGTTGTCAGGGTCCCGGGTTGGAACCCAAGGGAAGATAAGATATTTTCCCTAACGAACTCGAGGCGACCACCGATAGACAGCGCCTTCACTTCAAACCCATCTCACTAATGGCAGCAAATTGCAATATAGCGATATGGCCAGAGTTGGTGTTTGGTGAAGTAGGTCACTGGATTTGGGAATGTGCTTGGATATGAAAATATACAGCATAGTTCATTTTTACAAAATTAGGTTTCAGGTCGCGGGCCGCATTTCAAATAAAACCTAGGGCCACATCTGGTCAACAGACCACGGTTGGGCATGTATGAGCTACACCAGTGTTTCCCCAAAGTGGGCAATATCACCCGTGGAGGCAATGGAATGGACCAAGGAGGCGGTAGAAGCTATGATATTAATGTAGGATCCTATTTGTTGGCTTGAGTTGGGTGCGATGAGCAAAAACAATTTGAACGGGGGGAGGGAGAAGACGATACATTAGCACATTATTACAAATTTTGAAATGACCCATAAAATTGCTCATGTAAATTCGTAGGCCCGTACACCTGGAATCTAGACTGGAGGAACGCCATTAACAAAGTTTGGCGATGACACCCCCCGGGAGCTGCGACGCCCACTTTGAGAGCCACTTGCGTGTGGGAACTTTACGGACTTCCCTTGAAAGGTAATCTCCCGACAATGTTCATATTTCACGTGACGGACGTTGATGGTGCGTGGGGTCCCCTTCGGGAACGGGTTCTTCCCTTTGATGATCTGCCGCTTGGTGATGGGTGCGATGATGAAGGGTGAGAAGAAGTCTCTTCTTCGCCCTCATCATCATCATCACTTCCCACCCCCTTTCGTCACGCTGTGCGTCCCCGCATACCAGCTTAATGATCTAAGTAGTTGCTGTGCTGGCAAACCCTCTTTACACATACCTCAGCTTTTCCCTCAGACCTCATAAAAAAAAGATGTAAACATGATGGAAACATGCATATACTTACGTGATTCACTTTAGAGCAGCGGTCCTCAACCGGTGCTCCGCGGATTCCTTGGGGCTCCCAGGGGCTCCGCGGCCACTCGTGGGACATAAAATAAATAAGTAAATTTGATAGATAAATGAAAAAAGAGGCCTACAGGGTTCCGCCATAAAAATTATATACCAAAAGGGCTCCTCGAGTCAAACAGGGCTCCGATATAAAAATTATGTATTGAAAAGGGCTCCGCGACTCAAAAAAAGTTGAGAACCACTGCTTTAGAGGGTCACCAAAATGCTTTGAAATCAGTGGGGGCCCCGATTACCTCATGGCAAATAAAACATTTGGTCAAGGGCTGTAATTTTTGGACGGTACACGTTATAATCCAATGTTTAACATTTTTTCCCCCCCACGGGCCCCACGCTTTGATCTATACTTTTATTCTTGTGGCCCCCTTGTTTTATCCAAGGTCTCTCGTCCTCCATCAAAGAACTAGACCAAGGGTGCCCAACCTCTAAGAGAACCGTTCCGTTCGTTTGAAAACGGGTAGCGGGCCAGATAATTATGTGATATGAGAAAGCGCCGCAGGTCACTTTAAGTGATCTGTAAATATGCCGCGGGCTGCTTGAGTGATCTGAAACTGTGCTAAGGTTCATTTGAGTGTTTTGGAACTATTCAATGGTCTGGAAATGTGCCGTGGGACACTCCAATGATGTGGAACAGCACCGCAGGTCACTTAAGCTATTTGTAAATCTGCCGCGGGGGGGGGGGGATTGAGGGATCTAGAACTGTGCCGTGGAACATTTCAGTGATTTGGAACTGAACCGTAAGCCACTTAAAGTACCTATGAATGTGACGCTGACCGTTTGAGTGACCTGGAAGTGTGCCACTGGTCACTTGAGAGTGATCGGTAAATCTTCCACGGGCTGCTTGAACGATCTGCGATTTTGCCGCGGGTGCGCCACTTAAGTGACGTGGAAATGTGCCACGGGCCGCTGAGGGGGATCTGAAAATGTGCCTCACGTTACTCAAGTGATACGTAAATGTGTCACGGGGGACTTTAATGCGAACCTGCACTCAAGCAGTGCCGTCTTAACGCATGGGCCTACCCGGGCACGGTCTGGGGGCCTCAAGAGAAGCGGAGCCTCAGAAAAATCACTCGGCCATGATGCTCTTAAGACAGCCCTGAACTCAAGTGATCTGTTTTTGTGCCGGAGTTCATTTTCCACAAACTTTTGTTTGAGATGACTCAAAGAGCCACATTCGGCCCACATTGGGCCTTCGAAGACATCTGATGTGGCCCGTGATTTCAAACCTAATTTCGTAAAGATGAAATAAGCAGATTTCTAAGGTCTTGGATAAGGAGGCCCGTCAAAAATCCGGACCGATCCACCCTACAACATTCAGGCAGGTTCCTATATACAGGGTGCATAGCAAACAGGAGGGGGGGGGGCTATGGCATTTTACTGGCGAACCGTTGTCCTAGAAATGCCATTCACTTTATAGCGATTACAGTTCCCAATTCGTTCAACTTTTGCCATGACAATCAACAAAGCGCAAGGCCAGTCGTTAACAGTGGCAGGTATCAACCTGATTGAGCCCTGCATTTCTCACGGACAGCTTTTCGTCGCCTGTTGGTGCATAGTTACCTAAACGTGTTTGTTCCATCGCCCCCTTCATCAGAATTTTTTTCCTCTCATCGCCCCCAACTCAAGTGAACCCATAGAATCCTGTGTTAAATCCGTAGCTTCTATCGCCCACCAGAAGGCGATATTGCCTACTTTGGGAAATGGGAATTAGTGCGTATATTTCAATGATGTTTTTTTACGGCCCGAATGCGATTGCCCGCTTTACTCATTCCCAAATCCAGCCCTGAGTTGTCAGCATTGTTTCACGATTTGTCACGAGTTTGTTTCACGATTTGTCACGAGTTTGTTTCACGATTTGTCACGAGTTTGTTTCACGATTTGTCACGAGTTTGTTTCACGATTTGTCACGAGTTTGTTTCACGAGTTGTCAGCATTTGATTATCACTTTAAATAATAATTTTTGATTAAAAATTCAGAAAATTTTCAAATGTTTGTAGTGTAATAAATTATGTACTTATTGTCAATATATGGTTCTATTTCGCAATCGGAATTTCAATCTGGAAAATTTGAATTTTTTTTATTATTATTATTATTGTAGAGGATCAATCATGATTGGCATGTTAATATGAAAAATTGAATTGATTCTCAAAAGGTGCCTTGACAAATTTCAGTTAAAGTGAGATTTGGGGGAGGGGGGCGGTGAAAAAGTATATACAAGTCCTGGATGATGGAAAATTGGATGATAGAAAAAGTCCAAGCAGTGATTTCCATCCGTAGTGGTTGCAGCCATGGCTGAAACAGAGCCTCCTATAGGATGGAATCCCTCTAGGGCACCGTGAATTTATTGTGTGGAAGAAAAGCTAGCAATGACGAGAATCGTGCCCCCCCCCCCCCACTCCTCCCGGACTGGAGCTTTGTCAGCCCCACTTTTGTATTGTTAATGTTGAGGACATCCTCTTTTCACATCCACTTTTGGATGTTGAGGAACATCCCGAGAAGATAAGGGATCCGTCTCCTCCAGCTCCTGCAACTCCAGCGCCGTTAAGGAGATCGCCGCGTCTTCACCCTGACAGTGCGCTGGTGGCACTGTTTGCGAGCGAGGAGCAGGATGAATCCCAAACCTAATTAATGACGTCTCGGAGAAATTAGACTGACTGTATTGAACTGCCGGAGTGCAATGAGGTGCTCTGCCCTTCTTGTCATTTGATACAATCCTTGATCAATCAAATTTCTGATTGTTGCGCCTTTTGCGATACGATTTTTATACAACTTTTCATGATTATTTATTATCCGTGCCCGTTGCACTTTACTTTAACTTGATTAATTTGATTCTTCGATTTACATAATTTTTGATTTCTTTGCACTATATGTAATCTTTGACGTATCAATAAATTTTGGTTTTACCGGAGATGCCCTGTTTCCCCCCCTCCGGGGGGGGGGCGAAGTGCTTACGTTGCTTCTTGCGACAGAGCCTGGGTGTCTCGCGGTTTCTCCAGTTCTCCAGCCCCACTTTTGTGGTGGTCACGATTTGGAGGATAAGCGATGTTTTGGTGCCATTTAAGTGCCCAGTGCCGTCTTTATGTCATCATTTTCCTCGGAAAAAGTGATATTGTTAATCCCGTATACAGGGTCTGTTCCTCATGAATTCAGGCACTCGGCAAAAACTACTTTTTGCCTTTTGCCCCCATCCCCTGATACAGGGTGTCCCATAAATTCGTAAATGGTTTAAGAAATCATGAAAAATTGCAGGAATTGGTGCATTTAAATGTGGTTTTCATTCGAAAAAAAAAATTATTGTCACGTGGTGAGATTGTGTTTGGTACAGAAAACAATTTTGTTCAATTGATAGCCCGGGATGGCCATAGATTAGGGAAGTGACGGCTGATGACACGTTCTTCAGTAAAATGTGTTTTAAGAATTCTTAACAAGAGGTTTTTATGTGCAAGAACTAGCTGTTTAAAATGAGAATAACTTCGCACAGTTTTTTAAACTCAAGAATGGCTTTAAACAATAAGAAGCTGAGGCTCTCTTTTACTGGTTTTGCTGATGGAGAAAATTAAACTTATATATCTTTATATTCCCTCTTTATCACATCAATTTTTTTCCAGCATCAGTAGCACGGCATGGGTCATATTCCCGACAGGTCAAAATCCCAACAGGGTAAAATCCCGACGGGGTCGAATTGAAAATTTTAGTTTCACCGTATACGCCGCACTTCGCAATGTCTGTCGAGATTTGCATTTCTCGCGGCGGGGGGCGTTGTGGAGCGCCGATCAAGATGGTAAATTACGATCAAGTAAATTTTGAAATTTTAATTTTCACCGTATTTCGCCCGCTCACTCCTTCACTCACTATTTCACCCACTCGCTCACGGACTCAGTAGCTCCCTCGATCCCTCCCTTACTCACCCGTTTACGCACTCGCCCGTTCACTCACCCCTACACTCGTCCACTCACTCACCCGCTCACGGACTCATTAGCTCGCTCGCCCACTCACCCATTCACTCGCTCATTCGCCCGCCCACTCACCCATTCACTCGCTCGCATACCCACTCGCCCACACACTCGCTTCCGCACTCACCCACTCACTGTTTCACTCGGTTACTCTCTCACAGATTCGGTAGATTCGTGTCGAACTGTTGTCGGTGAATTGTTGGCCGATGAATTTTCCGTCGATGAATTGTTGGTCGGTGTACTTTCCGGACACGGCGTCACATCACATAAATTTACGTGTTTACTACAGGTATTTAATGCGAAACGCCCTCTGGTGGCAAAATGTGTGACCCCCTCCCTCCCTCCCTCCCTAAACAAATTCCCATCACTCTTCATGAAGTCCTCCACAAAATTTTACACTTTTCTGATGAATAGTTTCGCCTATAGGCTACTTTAAAATAGGGTCTTTTAATTATGGACGCCCTGTATCTACCATATCGTGGCTGCGTTGGCAGATATTGCTATTTTAAGAATGTTTGCCGTGTCTATAGATGGTTCTGTTACACAATTGGAATTCTAATCCGGGAAATTTCAATTTTTAAAAATTTTTTTTCTAGAGAATCAATTATGATTGTCATGTTCGTGTGAAAAATTAAAGTGATTCTCAAACGGTGGGCCTTTGCACTTTTAGGTGCTATTTATTGGGGGTGGCGAAAAAAAGTACGTACAGTATTTTAAAATTTATACCAATTCAAGGCAGTGATTTCTATCCGTAGATGTTGAAACCATGGTTTCCCACATTGTGCAACACGACTCCCCTAGGCTGGGATCCTTGGAGGGCCTCTTTATAGTGAATTTATTATGAGGAAAAAATACTAAAAATGATTAGAATCGTTCCAGGACCCCTGGTTGGAGCCCTGTTAGCTCAACCCTTGGGGGACGGGGTCATGGTTGGTGCCGAAGCAGTTTTTGTTTGCCATTTGAGTGCCTTAGGAGTGCCCAGGGCCATCTTACTAGCATCATATTTCCTCAGGAAAAGTGATATTCTTAATTCCCTACGCAGAACCTGTTCCTCACATGCTTAGGCACAGAGTAATAATACTATAGAGTGCGCGCGAGGGGTTACAATGTGAAGCAAAGATCCGAAGTCACGTGATTCCGGTCGAAAGGCTGGTCAGGGAATCTCGCTGGCAATGCTTTCCTTATGGCTACTCGTATGACGATCTACACGTGCTGTGTTATTTTTCATTAGAATGGTCTACACGTGTGCAGCTTTCGGATGTTCTGAACGGTTTAGGAAAGGAGGAACATTATCCTTTCACAAGTGAGTACTTTTTTACTTATTCCCCTTCTTATAAATTAAAAATTGGAATATTAAATTGACGATGCAATGGATTTCTGACGTAATCTCAGTTTTTAACGACTCCATTTTGGATTTAATTCAATTAAAGTTCCAAGTTTTGGTAAAATTCAAATGTCATGAATCATTATTAAATGTTTTAATAGAATTTTTGGCAATAAATGATTGAAATTGTGAGTTTTATGAAGTTTTAACTGAAATATACGTCTCCGCAAGATTTGGCGAGATTTGGCGAGCTAGTTAGTGAGTTCATTCGAGTTTTGCTCAACTTGGAAGAAAATATGCTTTTAAGAAGGAGAAATTTATGAAAAATATTCTATTTAAATAGAATGTGAGGAAAACTTCCCCCCCCCCCTAGACATCGCAGTTTTGCATAAAAATGCATAACAACCTCTAAAAATAATAGTATTTTTACCCCTCTTCACACCTGAGATAAAACTATTACAGAAAAGAAATTTTTTTATTCATTAATTTATGTTTGTTGTATGTGAAATTGCCTCCTCAAACTAGAAAATTAATTATTCAATTGATTTTTTGAGTCAATATCTGTACTAAGACCTGAAGTCATATATTCTGCACCTCAGATGTTATCTTGAAAAATAATATATATATATGTGTGTGACATGTGTAAATATTATATTATATATATGAAATATTATATCCTAAAATATTATATATATATATATATATATATATATATATATATATATATATATATATATATATATATATATATATATATATATATATACGCACTTTAAATTATTAAATATATACTCTACATGGAATTTTAATTCTTATAATTTAGAGAAATTGATGATGAAATTCTGTAATTTTCTTGAGTAAAATCTATTTCAATCCTGAAATATTATGTACGTGTTTACAGTTTTGTGTGATGAGGTTATAAAAGGTTTTTCAGGAATGTTAGCAATGAAACTTTTTCTTATTGTTTGAATATTATTTCATGACTGAATGGGCCTATGGTATGAGTGTGAATGTGTTACATTACATAACATAATATGATACATTATAATTAATTATGCATTAATTATGAGTATATAGAGTAATTGTAATGTTCTGGAAAGATATATTTTTGTTTTAATAACCCCTAGTATAAATAAATTTTCGAAATTAAAAGCGACAAAGTGAATGAAGAGAATATTTAAAAATATAAATGAATTAGGCTTTACAACATATACGATTTTCTAGCATTTATTTTTACTCCAACATGTTATGTATAATGTTAAAAAAATAAATAATAATTTTATTACACCAAACAAAGAAATAAATTTAAATGTATTGATACTATGAAAGAATAAGTGGAGTATAATTATAAACATAGTTCTTAGTTTTTTAATTGATTGAAGACTCAATTTTCATATCTCCACTTCCAGATTCCCTAAAGATCTGAAGAGAAGAGAAGTTTGGGAAAGAAATCTGCGACGACAGAATTTCAAAGTTACAGACCATACTTGCATCTGTTCAAAGCATTTCACCAAAGATTCTTTCGACACAAGTAAATTAGGTGGGACTTGGCTGAAACAAGATGCAATCCCAACAATATTTGATTTCCCTTCGAGTTTTTTTAAAAAAGAAACAAAGCCGAGAAAAGAACCTAAGAAAAGAATGGAAGATGTTGCACCAACAGGTATGTAATATAATTATTTTGAGCCATCAATTAAAAGGAAATTATAATGAAAGGAAAAAGTTAAATCAGATATTGATGTGAGAGTGATATTATATAAGAGGGTAAATAATTGTAAACATGTAATTGAACCCATACTTTAATAATTCAATAATTTAATTGTATTTAAGGCAGATAAAATTATTGCCAGTACCCATATTAGTAACAAGTTTGCTAACATATATATATGCAGGGTATCCTGTCAGTACTAGGTGGACTTTTATCTCATCAACCCTTCATCATGGAGGTATGATTTTAATTTGAAAAATGCTCAGCAGACCCTCTCCCTGTTGAGCTGAGAAAATTACCCTGTACCGGTTTTGAGAGTGAAAATGCAGAGTGTGTAACAAAATAAAAAATTTAAATTTATATAGTCTCCCTGTGCTCTAGATACCCTGTGTATTTATATCGTTACATTTATATGGATATTTATTTCTTTATTGCAATTTGTTCTTTTCCCTTTCCAGAAACCTCTTCTCCACCTCCAAAAAGATTTTGTTATTTGGGAGATTTTAAAGAAAGTGATATGAAATCCCCAACTAAAGCTCAAAAGGCATTTTTGATAGCAATTACAGACAAAAAGCGGAAGTCGTCTGCCATAAAAATCCTTCAACAAAAAAGTAAACGATTAAAACAACGAATATGCAGTCTGGAAGAGATAATTACAGAATTGAAGTCAAAAAACTTTATTTCTGAAAGTGCTCAAAATGCACTGGAAGTGAGTTGGCATGATGTATTTCTTTTTTTAGGTTAACGTTTATGTAAATTCAATGTTTCGAAGAAAAAATTTTTTTATACACATTCATGTTTTATAGGTCTCTCTATGTAATTCCAGTCAGATATTGTGTAAAGAAATACAGCAAAGAAGAAAGGGAGCATTTTCACCTGAACTTCGAACTTTTGCTCTCACGTTACATTTCTATTCCAGTAAGGCATACGATTACGTCAGGAAAACATTCGCTTTGGCTCTCCCCCATCCTGCAACACTGAGGAAATGGTATAGATCAGTTGATGGTGAGCCAGGATTTTCACAAGCTGCACTATCAGCACTGAAAGAACAAGTATATTCTTTTTCCTTAAAGAAAAAGAAACTTATATGTTCCCTGATTGTGGATGAGATGTCTATTCGTCGACATATTGAATGGGATGCCACAAAATTTTCAGGGTATGTTGATTATGGAACGAATCTCGATGATGACCAGTTACCAGTTGCAACTGAAGCGTACGTTCTTATGCTGAATTGCATAAATGGTAACTGGAAGATACCAGTTGCATACTTTTTAATTGCTGGTTTGAATGCATCTGAGAGAGCTAGCATCATAAATAATTGTCTTGAATTGTTACATGAAACTGGAGTAAAAGTTATATCACTAACTTTTGATGGCACCCAAACAAATTTAACCATGGCGAAAGAGTTGGGTTGCTCATTAAAAGTCGATAACATTAATCCTTCTTTCGAACACCCAGTGACAAAAGAAAAAATTCAGATTTTGTTGGATCCCAGTCATATGATCAAATTGATCCGAAATTGCTTTGCGTCGAAGGGGATATTATATGATGGCGATGGGAAACCAATTGAATGGAAACATATATCGTCGTTGCACAAACTCCAGAAAGATGAGGGCGTACATTTGGGGAATAAACTTAGAAACCGACATATTGAGTGGGCAAGGGAGAAGATGAAGGTGAAATTAGCAACACAAGTGTTAAGTGCAAGTGTTGCTGATGCTCTTATGTATCTCTGTTGTGGAATACACCATCCAAATTTTGAAGGATGCGAAGGAACCATTGAGTTTCTTAAAATTTTCAATGACCTTTTTGACATTTTCAATAGTAAAAATTTACTTGCAAAAGGTCGCAAGTCTCCTGTACAAAGCTCAAATAAGGCTGATATCTTCAATTTTTTGAATGAAGCCGAGACATACATAAGAGGCCTGAAGATCTCTGGTTGCTCAGTATTAGAGAGCAACCGAAAAACAGGATTTCTAGGATTTCTTGTAAACATTTATAGTTTGAAAATGTTATACATGCATATTGAAAACAGCGATTTAAAATTTTTGATGACGTATAAAATGTCTCAAGATCATCTAGAGATGTTTTTTAGCGTTGTAAGAAGTAAGGGTGGCTTCAACAATAATCCAACAGCGAAGCAATTCAAAGCCGCATACAAACAAATTCTGACACATCACCAACTACACTCTTCTGCTTATGCGAATTGCATTCCCCTCGATGATACTAATATATTAAATGTATCCTCACGCACAAATTTACACCTTGATAGACTTGGTCATTGCCAAATTTCAGACACTGAAACAGATCAGATTGAAAGTGACAAAACTTTTAGCTCAAACATTAACAATAATTTATCACTTCTCAATAATGACACTGTCAGTTATATAGCCGGATTTATAATTAAAAAATTGAAGTCATCAATAAAATGTTACATTTGCCAACATTCTTTAACTCTACGTCCAGTATATTCAGAACTAATTGAACAAAAAAACAGAGGAGGATTAACATACCCTTGATCAAATACGGAAAAGTTGTGCAAAATTGCAGAGAAAAAAGTAAAAGCATGTACAAAAGAAAATCTAATGAGAAAAAATTTAATGCATTTCCTAATTGTGAACACTATGATGGATGTAGACGAAAATTTATTTGACGATTTGAATAACCATATGTTAGAACAAGAACCCTTAAATGACCATAAAGCAATTTTGGTGAAATGCATTTTGTTTGAATACTTCAAAATAAGACTTAACCATATTGCTAAATCATACACGGAGGATTTACAGAGATTCAGAACTAGAAGTATTAACACAAAAACTACGTTATTTAAAGGTCAGTAATGTGAGCAACAGTGTATTTTGTATATAATCTACATTTAACGTAGTCGGCATAGTGTATGTGTTGCAGTAAATGTCAAAAATCCCGCGATTATGTCTAATTATGTATTAAAATCTCCGATTCATAACATTTACCGTAACATACATGTTGTATATAGACTGTCACATTATTTGCGCAAATATATTCTATATTTCATTTGTGTATATACTTCATATATGTTTTTATTTGATGTACTGTGTGTATATGTTACACCCACATAATACATTCGGTTATTATGTATAATAACCGGACTGTACATATAACTCCCTATACATGATAAATTTTATTGCATTTATCCCTTTTTATCAGTGATTATGTACAATCCCCAGCTCGTATTGATAAATGTGATAAATCGTCAAACAATAACTTATATTTTCCAGACATTACGCCCGAACACCCATCTAGGAATATGAATTCAATCAGTATAACGGTTATGTTTGCATATGCTGATAAATACAGCAAAAGCCAACATGAACTAAGCCGATGAAAAAAAATCTCTCTCTATCTTCGCATTTATTATTAATTTAATTTTTATGGCGAAATATGTGTAGTGCACGCATCTCATACGGGCAGAACGAAGTTGTTGAAATAAAGTGATATTTCAGCATGGATTTTTTCCATATTCATCAAACTTACTAACTTCATTTTGAGAATTATTCGATTCATTCGTAAAAAGTGATAAATGCTACGAAATTCATCAAACTTACTAAAAATATTGGTAATTATGCATATATTTACCAACTATTATGCATAATTTCTGAAGATAACGCGCACTACGGATTTATCAAATTTACAGTAACATAAACATTATATATTTGTTGTATACAATATTTTGTTTCCTGTGTGTGTATAGATATTTAGAAAGCTATTAAAAACTGTGCCAAAAAAATTTATTTCATGAAATTTATACTGTTTATATTCACTTCCTTCAAATATTATATATTCATTTAAAATTTAAAAACCCATGTGTTAAGAAATTATTAAGAATTATCCCTTAATGGAAAATAAAAAAATTCCGTTTTCCAATATTTGTTTATTTTATAGAATTTATTTTTTCAAATCTGATACTCCCTAAATATTTCACATAAAAATGAGTGAAATTCATTGAAAAAATGAAGGAAAGTTTTCATCAACTTGATCGAATTGAGTCAAATTTCGTTACAGCAACATCCTAGCTTCTGCGAAAACGCGCCAAATGTAATAGCGCAGAACCTGTTCTTTCCCCGACAATACTGCTCATCTTTTCTTCACGTTCGACAAGTTTTATGAATAGCGTGCGCGGTCTATTTATATCTTAAGTCTATGTGCTTAGGCAATGGGCAAACATGATTTTTTTTACACTCTTCCTTCCTTCCTTCCGTACAGGGTGTCCCATAAATTTGCAAATAGTTGAAAATTCGTGAAAATAGAATAAATTGATGGAAAATATACCAAGAAGATACCAACGAATAAGACAAATACACGAAAACGCAAAAATCCTAATGCATTTTTTCCGAGACATTTTCCCAAGGGAAAGCCAGTCAGCAAGCTGGAAAACCACAGAAAGCAGACACATCCGTCGGTCGAGGGGAATCAAGAGGTACTTTCCACGATTGCCAAGCCCATCACAACCGCAGAGTAGCCAATTATAAAGCCAAAAAAAAGCATTGCGATTCCCGAAATAGTCTGAAAACCTGAATTGTTTAATTATTTATTAAAATCATAATTAATAATTCAAAACAAGCAATTTCTAGAAATTATAGGCATCCAGCAAAATTTCGATGAAAGCTAATGACACGCTGCTGATTCCATTGCGTGTTTTTGAAGGATTCATTGAGGTCACAACAGGGCGAGGTCCCGTGTGAGGTCTATATTTGCTGCAACGAGAGAGAGAGAACAATGCCGTTATAAGCGTGGCCACCATTTCGTGGTAATACTTGAGATGGAAACTGAAAGGAAATGGCATGTAATCATTATTACAAAAGATCTCTTTGTTTGTTCGATCATTATAACGGCTTTTGTTCTCATTATTATTATTATGACCATGGGAAAAAATAATGGACGTTGGGTTTCCCCTTTTGGGGCTTTCTTTGTTTTTATGGCCCATGGGGGTCGATTCGCTTTAAATGAAGTGCGGACAAGATCAGAAAATCAATGTGACGGAGGATACCATCATAAATATGAAACGAATCGTCATATTTTTCATGATCAATCGATTATAGGGTGTTCAGACATCCAAGTTTTTTTGGCTCATTACAAATGCAGGAGCCCAAAAATTTCTTCCGGGATGCCTGTTTGTCCCGTTTTTTGTGTGTGATAAAAATTATTATTTTTTTCCCTTCCCCGGTTTAGTTTTGCACCTCTCCTATAGCCGCCCGTACTGAGTACGGAGTCTAATAGGTGCTTAAGGAATTGATTGACACACCATTTTACTTCGAAAGAGTTATGGAAAGCGCGTTAAGAGCCAGTCGCGTCAATATTATTGACCATCTGAAATGGATACCAAGATAAGATGGGCCGGGCATATTAACTGTAGATGCGCGCACAATAACTTGATACTACTGCTCATCCATAAGATTCGAAACACGTGTATTCTTATTATGTGAGTTCCGTTCTTCAACTAGAAATGCCGGTATTTTGGTTCGAAGAAGTGTCAATTTGGTGCAACGAGCAATACCATCGACTTGCCATGTCGAAATTTCAAAGATGAAAGCTTCTCTGTGTACTGGTGTGGAATTTCCTTGGTCGACAGTACATTATAAACCAAAATATCAAATATGGCAAGTTTTGATTTATTTTTTTTTTACTTTAGGATTATTAGTCTGCGTAGCCTAGACGGTTGAAGTTTTGAGGTCGGTGTGAACTGACATTCACTTCGAAAAAGTTTCGTCTGTCTCAGTGAACAGAACACCAAATATGAATCCAGATACAAGTACACAGGAGACAGACAGCGCACAACTTGCACAATGTAGTGGCGGAAGGAAATACAAAAAACAAATTCCTTAACAGACTTTGAGTACAGCTTGCGTGTTCGGACAGTCAGTATAGTGTTTCATAGTAAATTGTTTTCGCCACTAGAAATAATGAACGTAAATTGCCATATCAGAAAGTCGTTTGAACCAATAACTCAAAAAATGATCTGAAATTCAATTTAATACTTGGTTTTCTTTTTAACCTAGTTGGAAGTAGCACAAAGTCACCTCGCGGGCCGCAGGCCAACTGTTGGCCACCCCTGTTCTATACCAAGGGTGCTGTCGACCTTTTAATCGAGAGGGTGGAACATTTCATTACTTGAGCTGAAATACGGAAAAACAAAATGTTTATTACTAAAAACATACAAATTTTTTATACCTTTATGCACATAGGCGTCCGCAGAATTTTCTCAAGGGGAGGGGAATTTCAATTTTTTTTCCTCTCAAGGTGGGGAGGTTTACGTTGTTTCCTGCAAAATAACACTATAATCTCGGCTTGAGTTGGTGGAGGTTAGAACCCCAAACCCCACCTCCCCCTTGCGTACGCCAATGTTCAGGGGCGCAACTAGGGGGGTGCAGGCGGGTCACGTGCCCCGGCTGTGGACCAGAGGAGGTGCAAATGTTATTCTCAAACCTCTCCTTCAACATTACAGGGGGGGGGCGCCAAAATGAGCACTTGCCCCGGGCGACCAAGCATCTAGTTGCGGCCCTGCGAATGTGTTTATGCATATGCATACATATATATACCCCAAAACGCGATCATTTACCGTGAGAGTTGGTGTATTTTGCTTCAGTTTTTTTCCCCTATACCTTCATTAAGATGTTCCCAAAGTTTCAGTACCAGTTAATGAAGAGGTAAAGAATGTAAACAGCTCAGAACATGCATCGATTGCATACCTTAACTATAGATCACACTTCGTAACAAACATTCTTTCTTGAATATTCACACACACTGTCTATATACATGTTTCGGACTTTGGCAAAGTCAAAGGCCGTTTCTAATGAATTAGTAAACCATCATCAGCCGTTTAAAGCGTTTTCTTACAACGTTTTTTCATGGCGGTTTTTTGGAAAACATTATAAGTGGAAGGAATCCACTGTATATATATATACAAATATATATAACATGCAAATAATAGCTCCAAATTATTCTAGAATACATAGTGTGCTACATAAACGACGAAGACAAATTTAAAAGCAAATGCAGTCGAATCCCGTTATAACGAACTGCAGGAGACCGGAGAAATCACTCAACTATAATGAAATTTCATTATAAAGGAATTACAAGTTTTAGCATTGCATATATGTAAACTCATCTGGGGGATTAAAAAAGTGTTCGCTAAAACGAGATTTTCGCTATAATGGTATTCGTTAAAACGGGATTTCACTGCAGCTCAACGCTAAACGAAATCAATAAAATGAAATTTGAAAATTTAAAGTTGAAACAAATGAAGAAATTGATGACAGAGTTGACCGACTTTGCCCAAGAATGTCAAGACACCCATTGGTGTCGAAATGCATTAGGATTTTTCGTATTTTTCGTGTATTTGCCTTATCCGTTGGTGACTTCTTAATAGAAATTGATGAGTTGAAAATGCAAGGATCTACATCTCCGGGATGAAGATCCCAGAGAGGGGAGAAAACACCACAGAGATTAGCCGAAATAGCAAAAACGTTTCTGATTTTAATCTAAAATTCCATAGTCCAATATGTCTGATGAACTTCGAGTGCTCCTGCCAAAATATCTCGGACTTTATTATTAGTAGCAATCTCAAAAATTCACAAAAAATTTATCCAAAATCATTTTATTACTTAACTTTATTTGTTTTTTATTATAACTTTTGTGTTTACTTTTAATTAGTTGCTCTGCACAGTCTCAGGCCTTTAGACCAATGTTTCTCAACCGCCGGGCCGCGGCATCAGTCAAACTGAACCGTGAATGATTCATCTTTTAATTCTTCCGCGGAGAGACCGGACAGTGGTCATAGTGATGGACTCAGTCTATCGCGTGGACCCGGATTCGAACCCCATTGGCGCAATTGGCCTGTTTGCGTGAACATGTTGAAAAATCAAACCTTTCCATTTTGAGGGCAATTGAATGAGTCCAAAAAATATGGCCCAAGGCGAAGAAAGCTTAAGAAACACTGAGTTAAACAACAGTCTTGGAAATAGGTCACTGATCTTGTCATCTCCAGATCGATCCAAACACTTCAATGAAATCGTTGGATCGTTAGCGCTGCGGATGATCCAGGAATTGTGTCTTGTGCAATTCTCCCCAGAGGCATTGTGTCAGTTTGACTTGACACATAACTAGCATGAAATCGAAGACAAGACAAAGCAAAACACAGCAAGATATTTCATTCTAGCCTGAAAACAATCAGTAGATATATCTTTGCTACTATTTATACCTCCAAACCGTTGTTTTTTCCCCTGCAAAACAGTCCACCACAATTGTTTCCCACCAGAAAAAAACAAAAAAAACCCAAAGTTAATCTCCAACAAGAACCAAATAAAAAGATGGCAGCACCAAAAAATGCCAAATCAATCAGACGAAAATTTATTCTATTTAGAATACCTGTACGCCCTTAAGGTTGATGGCAGCTCTCAAAAACATACAAATGGAAAACGAGTTCTTGTCTCATCCAGAGTTTATTCAGTAATGGCCTACGAATTTCTTTTGGCTCCATGTTCAGAATGAAAAAAAAAAAAAATTAAACAAAATGGTGCTATTTAGGATCCCTTGGTGTAATTTATCACGAGTGACTGCAGCGGCTGTCATCAAAGATTCAGGTGTACGCGAGGGTTGTAAAGGGAGGTGGAATGGAAATCTCTGCAATGCTCGAAGAGTCTGAATCCCTAGTGCCGTGTGGTACCATCCTCTTCTGTACCATTCTTCTCTCCCCTCCCCTTGATGATCCTTGTCCATCATCCGACTCTCGTGACAGTTTTTCCTACTACTCTGGACTCGGTTCCATGTGGACAATGAATGCAGCAGCCAGCTTTGGTGAAGGGAAGGGTGGCATGGATTAGACATTAGACAACGACACCTTTGAGGTTACGACGCTCGCGTCGGGATGATTATTAGGCAACTATTGCGCGTCGAGCCCGTAATGAAAGACTTCTTTCATTACAGGCCAAGAAAAGGAACTCGCTATACTCAGTGCATTCAATGTTCCTTGTTCCTTTTTTTTTTTGTTTCTCCCTTGCATGCTGTCTTAAAAAAAAACCGTAATTTTTTTGTGTGCAAATCGTGTAAAAGAGTACTTTGTGGTGTTGTCGGGATCCCCTTTTGAAGTTCCATACGGGACTTTTCGTGAGAGTGTGTGTGGTAGTGACGCGTCCAAACATGTGAGGCGAGACACGATTTTGTGGTAACGCATCGCCGGATTATGCCTATGATACAGATTCCTCATTCTTTTTAAAGGAGGAGGCACAACACGGATTTTCGACCTACCCACCAAAAAAAAAAAGGATGACTTTTATGCAAAGAATTTACTGCAAGAATTCGTGTTGAAGAGTAGCGGATAGGAATTTGTGTGAAAATAAAAAATTGCTGCTAGATAGAGAAAGAGTCATTATGTGAGGGTACTGCCCTCTAGTGGGTGTTGAACTTTACATTCTTGAATGAAAAAAAAAATAATTTACATTGAAATCCCTCTTTGAAATTTTTAATTCTGAGAAAAATGTGTAGTTCTCCAAGACAGCGTTTCTGAATCGCGGTTTCATGGAACAATTTTCGCAAGAAATAGCAATGAATAGTGGTGCAAATAATTATAGTAATGTTTTAGAGCATCTATACCCCCCATGGAAAAAGCCGTACTTAGGGGGTGTGTGATAATTGCGGGCACACAGGGTCCCTCGTTATGTGGGGAGGGGAGCACTGATAATAATTATTTTTTTCATATATTTTGAATTTTCATCAGTTGTGGGATTCTGTATTTTCATCTAGAAAATGGATAGAAAGAGTTCTGGAATCGTTTCATATTTATTCTGAATTTTCATGAACTCAGGAATTATTTCTTTCATTAATTCTGAATTTTCATCCCCCGGAATTATTTCTTTCATTAATTCTGAATTTTCATCACCTGGAATTATTTCTTTCATTAATTCTGAATTTTCATCACCCGGAATTATTTCTTTCATTAATTCTGAATTTCCATCAATTCTGGAATTATTTCTTCCATTTATTTTTCCTATTTTAAATTCACGGATTCTGAATTTCATTAGCTCTCAGACAATTTCTTTCATTAGGTAAGGATTTTAATTGGTTTTGGAATTTTTTCTTTCATCAATTTAAAATTTCCCTTAGCTAGAAAAATTTTCATTATAATTTATTTTTTTATTAATTTACCTTTGATGTGGTGTCTATATATTTTCGTACAGATACTTTTCAGCATTCCCATATATTTTGTAATAATGTAAATTTTCCCTCATGCCCGAACAACCCGTTTCTCTCAGAATATATAAAATCGATGCTGTGTGGCCCCGAAATTATTAAGACGCCTTTGACCCCGCTAATATTTTTGTACAGGGCTCCGCGTCTGGTAACGTTGGCTCGGGATACGAAGTTGAGGCGCTTACGTCGGACATTATTTTCTCTCCGTTAGCTTTGATCATTTTTTGATCATTTTTGTCGCACCACGGTCATTTTCTGCACACGAGGGCTAATTAGACCGGGACCTACAATTTATTGCCGATTCCGAACGGCAGGCTTGTTTTTCATACTCATCGAGAGGTTGATGCGCTAACACCTCGATGGGGTGCAGCAATTTTTGCTGCAGTCAAGTCGCCGTTTTTTGTTGTACCCCCTGTGCCAGGAAAGTTTTATGACAAGGATGAACTGGGTATCGAACTCGCGACACCTTTAAACATCCTTTGGTACTTTAGGCGAGCATCTTATCGACCGGGCTACCGCGCCCTCTCCGTTAGCGTCGCGCACGCGGTGGATAAGCTAAGAAATACGGTATATGGTGTTTCGAGAGTTCTCCAGAACTTACGTTTCACTAAGGGCCGTATTCACCGACATGGTCTAAACTAGTCACAATTTTTGGATAAGAGATCAACTGGTTAAAAAACCTGAATTTAACCAATCCGTGTTGATCTCTTATCAAAAAATTGTGACTAGTTTAGACCATGTCGGTGAATACCGCCCTTAAAGAGGGTACCTTTCAAGAATTCCGTGGAAACCAAACAAACATGAAAAAATTTCCAAGATTAATTGAACTAATTATCGGCATTAGCCGGCATGATAGGAGTACCCGTAATTTTCGGAATTGCGTTGCATCTCCGATAAATTCTTAAATATATTTACTTCAAAAATCGATTAAATTGTCTGATTTCAACCTCCTCCGTTCTCTGAATTTTGGGATTGTTCTTGTTTTACGAACTGCGCTAGAGATAGTTTCAATTTCATGTTTTTTTTTTGCTTTTGACAGCGTAAACCTCTGTTTATTGCAAATGTCGCATACTACGTGTGTTGATATTTCTTCCATGAATCAAAAGGTAGAGATCGCGCGTGCGCGTAATGTACAACAGCATTTAGAGAAGTCACACATTGGTCTCTATATTTTGGTTTCAAACAGCTGAAGACTTAAAAAAGATGTAAAATGCAGATCGGATCAAGAATTCAGCAATGCCCATAAAACATCATCGATGCCTTGTTGATTTCGTGATATCTGATGACACCTAATATTAATCCTTCCGAGAGGTTGTGGAGTCGTGTGTGTGTGTGTGTGCTAAAAACAAAATCTAATCTATTGCAAACCAGCTGCTATCGGCTCTACAATAGCAAAGATAAGATTCGTGGCTGAGGTCTGGTCCAGATCTGTGCCGGAGACTGATGAATTAAATCTCTTTAGTTTAAATCTATTTGTTTGTATTGGTGTGTACTATCCCGTCTTAAAGTTTATCCAATCTTTTCTGAATCACCCTGTATATGAGGTCCATTGGTTAAATGTTCTATCTGTCACTATAGCTTAGTTGGTAGAACACTCAATCGGCATTCGAGGGACTCGGGGTAGCGGCAGAGATGGAATTTTTCCAAAAATCAGTATCTCTACAAAATTAATCAGTTTTTCTGTATATCTTGTATTAACAAGTAGAGAGTATAACATTTTTCTCTGAAAATGATCAAATTCTCCCATTTCCGCCGGTCCGCGAAATTCTTCGACTACTTTAATTGGTCCGCGGCTGTGAAAAGGTTGAAGATATGATAGTTATGGGAAGCTGACTTTAAGGCATAACTGTAACATTCGAAACAGTAGGTTAAGCAACATAAAAATTATTTATTTACAATATTAACAAAGGTAAAGTGAAAAAGGAATTCGGACAAGAGCAGGGACATGTGCAAAGATGCGACCGGCAAATATAAACAACAATAGCTCTCTAACCAGACGGCCGTGACTTTTGATTTTTGTGGTGTTGCCACAAGGAGGAAAGTTATATTTTATAAGTGCTGCACTACAACACCTTAATTAACGGACAATTAAAGAGTTTCGTATCGTCAAAATGACTCCCACTTCTTGCAACCACCTATGGCATTAGCAATCGAAAACAAATCATTCACGCACTTGGAATTCTCAAGCGCAATAAAATAAATGGACCAATGATTACACAGGTCTACCACAAAATACTTTTTAAAAGCTTTTTCAGTTTTGATATAACTGATTTTTATGTAATTTTCAGTCCAATGCAATTCATTATTTTCCATTAAGTAGCTTTTTTCACAAAAAATGATTTCATATTTTGGGGGAAATAAATCGAATCCAAATATTTTGAAATTTTTATATCTATTCTATTACAGTCGAATCCCGCTATAACGAACTCCAAGAGACCGGAGAAATCATTCGTTATAACGAAATTTCGTTATAAAGGAATTCTAAGTTTTTCCCATTGTTCCCATGTAAACTTATGTGGGGGCCATTAGAAAAGCGTTCGTTAAAACGAGATTTTCGCTATAACGGTATTCGACTATACCTCATAAATATATTTTTTACATTCATATCCCAGCTTTGTCGTTATAATTATAGACCTTAAAATCAATGAAATATCTTTGGCAATGATTTACTATTTTATTTGTAATGCGAAGTTTCAATGGGAGTGGAATTCTGCTTATCTATTATCATTGGAGTTTGATTTTTACTTTATCACAAAAAGTAGAGCCCATCTCACAGAACCAATGTCATATTCGGAATCGGCTCCCCAAAATCACCCTAAAATATCCGATTTATCTTTAGCAATTATTTACTATATTTGTTTATAACGTACAGTTTCAATGTGGTTTGTATGCTGCCTATACATTTATATTGAAATTCTATTTTCACTTCATCTCATTAACTAGACGTGATGAAATTTTTTAATCATTTTCTCAGTAATTAGCATCGAAAAAGCTGCAAAAAACGCTAGTTATTTTTAAGAAAGTTTTTCCACCACAGACCTGCGTTTGACATTACGCTTTGCTAATCCTCATACAAGATACTGATATACTGAAGAACAATCGAAACATTATACCTATTTTAATCACATTAGAGATTTCTTGAGCTTTTCGAGCTTTTGATGCACGTGTGAAATGGTAACATTCACTGAACGTTACTGTCTGGAACACGTCTATTGAACATTCCATCAACATTACTTCTTTTCCGGATACCAACACATGATGGGAGAATCTAAAATATTCATCGTTAATCCTCAAGGTTATTTAAACGGACAATCAAGGTACCTCGCGCGTTCAGAATGACTTACATTGCTTGCAACCATCCAGCTTTACCTCCAAAACAATCGGAAACAACTTTCCAATAGTCATGAATTTATTCCCTCGCCACTTCCTTAGAATACTCAACATTGATGTACCAAACAATGGTGGAACATTAATTATTGGCATCATGCCATGGCACTCACGCAACGTTGAAACTTAATGCCCATTCTGCATAATCCCATTTAGCATTTCTTAAAATTTTGCACTCTACTCGGTCTGCAACATGATTTAAACCGAGGTAGTTCTTAACCTATAGATTGCGCTTCTCTGAGATTGGTCGTGCAACTTTAATCCGGTTATAAATCCATTTGTAGGGCCACTGATTTCAGGAGGTGTGTTTTTGATTTGGGCTTCCTGGGTCGAGCTCCCAGACATTTTTTGGGGGCTATTTTGAACCATGATTTTATACAATTTATCGGAGAATTTGGCATCCAATAAAAAGGATAACATTATTATTACTTCAAAAGAAATGGTGAAAATATCTATACAAACATATGAACGCACTAAAAAATAATAATAATGAAAAGATAAAAAGGTTATATAATGATAATAATAATGAAAATTCAGAATTGATGAGAATAAAAAATTAATGAAAGAAACGTATAATTCTCGAATTCGGGGGAAATAATGGTAGAATTAGTGTAAAAATAATTCACAATTAATGGCAGAAATAATTGAAAATTAATAACGTAGTAAGTAATTCCAGAATCAATGAAAATTCAGAATTTATAATGGATAATTTCAGAATTGGTGAAAGCCTTTAATGATTTGGGATCCCTGCTTGATTTGGGGCTCTGACACCACCAAGACCGACCATGACCCCGCTCTATCTCCAGAGGAAATATAAGCGATGTGCCATTAGACGTGGGCCGTGTTGAAAGAGCTTAACACTGTCTGAACCGGCAAAGCCCCGGTACCCAGCCAGCAGCGGCGGGTCCCACTTATGACATTGCCCTAAATTGCTTTGACAAAATATTATAAATTGCCATTACAGACATTTCAGGGCCTTTGATAGAAGTCCCCCCATGGACCCGAAATTTTCGCCCGCTAACGGGGAGTGTCGGTTCCACTGCTCTTTTTGTATTAAGAAATATTTAATAAGCATTTTTAAATTCAAATTCACGTTAAAATTTTCCTTTTTAGGCTCATTTCTAAATTCAACGTTTCATCAATTATCAAAAGTTGATCGTTTTGTCGATTTTGGGTAACGGCTAAAAAGTTATGCCCGATCAAAATTTTTACATGTCCCAGAGTCGTCGAATAATAGATTTTTCCAATCCTGTTTCCTACACATTCAATACATAATAAATAAGCGTTAGAAATCCATTGCACAACGGGAATCACAATCCATTTCAACACATCGGGGAGTACGCGGGGAAATATTCGAAAATAATTGGGGAGCCAGAGGCATCTTAATAATTTCGGTGCCCCCTCAGCACCGATTTTATATATTCTGTGGGAGAATCGAAAATTCAAAATAAATGAAAAAAACAATTTCAGAATTGATGAAAATTCAGAATAAGAGAAAGAAATAATTTCAAAATAAGAGGAAGAAATAATTTCAGAATAAATGAAAGAAATAATTTAAAAAATTCAGAATTCCAAAAAAATAAAAATAAAAACAATTAAAGAATTGATGAAAATTCAGAACTCATGAAAGAAATTATTGTTGCTGTTAGTGCGAGGGCCTCCAAAACGTGGGGGGCCAGTGCGACCGCACCTGTCACTTGCCCCTCCAGAAGGGAAGCTCTGCGGCTCATAAAGGCAGAAGAAACAACGTATTAACCGATATTTCACTGTATCCGATTATTTTATAACTGGACGCAAAACTCGTCAAAATAATCAAGTATTTTGTCAATTACGTGTTGAGAAATTGATTTTTCGGATAAAAGAAACAATATAAGGAGAAAAAAATATCACCGAAATATATTCATGTGGAAAATTAGATATTAATATGCAAATTCAAAGACAAATGACGCTTAAAAACGAAACTAAGTAATTTCGGCACGCATGGTTATTGAAATCAAAATTTTCGAGAAATAGAACAAAATTTGTCCAGCATAACAATTTACTTTGAGCTGTTGATGCACGTGCAGAATTTTGTAACGTACACTGAACATTGTGATCTGTAACGTCAATTGAACATTTCATCAACATTACTTCTCTTTCCATTATGATGGGAAATTTTCACAAATATCCACCTCATTTCATTAATCTTTGAGCTAATGTTACTCATACGGCCTTGTATTAACGGACAACTGCATGACTTACATATGTAGTATTCATGCACTTACATGGCTTACTTACATATTATGTTCGTTGATAGGCATTTAATATAAATTCAACATTCCCATAATAACTTGAAAGTGAAATCCGAGAGCATTGCAGTTTTGTAACATCAATTAAAGATTCCGTCAACATTATTATACTGGGGCATTTTCATAAATATTTACCTCATATCATCAATCTACATGCATAAACATTACAGATACGGTCTTATAATAACTGACAATTACATGAACTATATTTTAATCCATGATAATTCATTGAGAGACGAAATTCAAAAAGGGCATTATTATAACATTATGAGAGAAAAAAATACTATAATGTTCTTAGAATTCTCAATATTGGCGAGTACCAAACTAACTATCGTAGAATGTTGATTACTGGCATCATGCAAAGTTAATTATGGAACATTGAAACGCTATGGCTATTCTATACATAATTCCCGAAATTGACACTTGTTAAAAATTTTCATTCCACTTTGAGTCTTCGATACACGTGCAGAATTGTAACATGCACCGAACATCAATTGCAGTATCTAACATCAATTGAACATTTCATCAACATTATTATGATGGGACATTTTCTCATGCATATATTTACCTCACATCATTAATCTTCAAACATAAATGTTGCTGATACGGTCTTGTGTTAATGGACAATTAATTACACGACTCACATGCCTACTCCATATTATTTCATTGATAGACATATATGATCTAAATTTGAAAATAATATTCCTATGATGGCTTGAGAATAAAATCTTATCATGTCCTTAGAATTCTGTACATTGACGTAAGAAATGATCGTAAAATATCAATTAATGACATTATGCCCCATTGAAACTTTCTGACCCTTCTACAGAATCCCATTTCGAATTTATTAAAATTTTGACTTTAAGCTTTTGATGCAAGTGCAGAGTTGTAACATGCATTGGGCATCAATTGCAGGCTGTAACGTAAATTAAACATTCCATCAAAATTATTATACGATAGGACATTGTCACCAATATTTACCTCATACCATTATTCTTCATGTATAAATATTACTGATACTGTTTTACATTAACGTACAATTTTTACATGAATTACACATCTACTCTATATTATTTCATTGAAAGACAGAACTCGAAAAGAACATTCCTTCAATAGGCTTGAAAGTAAAATCCTATCATATCTTCAAAGTTCTCAAAATTAACGTATCAAATGATCATAGAACGTTAATTATTGGTATCATGCCCATCAATAGCGAAACATTCAAACTTTCTGATTATAATGCTTAGTTCTATTTTGAATTTCTTAAAATTTTGCACTCTGCTTTGAGCTTTTGATGTCCGTGCATAATTGTGACATACGTTGAATTTTGTAACATCAATTGAACATTCCAACAATATAATGATTGGAAATTTTCGCAAATATGCCACCAGTCTTCATGTATAAATGATACTTATATGGTCTTATATTAACAGGCAATTGCATGAATTACATCTCTACTACATCAATTACATCTCTATAAATTCATCGCGAGACGAAATTCAAATTACATTCGTAGGCGGGAGAGAAAAATTCTATCATGTCGTTGGATTTCTCAATATCGACGCGTACCAAACTATCGAAGATAGTTAATTGTTGGCATCACGCTACGTCAATTACTAAACATCGGTCCTCTCGCACTTATTATTCATTCACTTTATATATATTTTCATTCTATATATAATCCCCATTTGACACGTGGAATTTTTCACTCTACTTCGAGCTTTTTGATGCACGTGCAGAACTTTAATACACTTATCCATGCAGTCTGTAACATAAATTAAACATTCCATCAACATTCTTTTTTTCTATTATAATGAGACATTTTCACAATCATTTACTTCACATCATTAATGTTCAATCATAAATGTTACTGATATACACTGAGAATTACATGAATGACATTTCTACCCCCATACAACTTCATTGATAGACGGTATTCATAAAAAGGAAAATTCCCATAATAACTTCAGAGAGAAATCCCATTATGTCTTTACAATTATCAACATTGACGCACCAAACGATCGTAAAATATTAACCATTGGCATCATGTCACGTCAATTATGGAACATCAAAAACTTTCTCTGGCCAATCTATATATAATCCCAAGTAAAATTTCTTAAATTTTTGCACTACACTTTGAGCCTTTGATGCACTTGCAGAATCATAACGTGCGCTGACATACATTCCAGCCTGTGATATCAGTAATAAACATTCCATCAACATTACTTCTTTTTCTATTATGATGAGACATTTCCACAAATATTCCTCACACCATTAATCTTCAACTATAAATATTACTGATACGGCCTTGTATTAACGGAAAATTACATGACTTACATGTCAGAAAAATGTTTAGTTGAGTACCAAATATATTAGTAAGCCGAACTTGTAATAAGTTAATAACTACAGCCCCGGAGTATATGCACTAAATATGCTGAAATATGCAATTAAAATATGCAATTAAAATGTGCAATTAAAATATGCATAAAGGAAAAAATATGTTTTAAAAATTTGTCAATATGCCTTAAAGGGCACGTATAAGTATACAGAAAAATATACGTGAAATTGAAAAAAAAAATGCATTAAAAAGCTCAAGTTTCCCTAAAAATGAAAAATATGCACTAAAACTAAAAAATATGAGCAAAAAATGAAGAGCACGTGAATTGAAAAGTGTAAATATATGCATTTAAAACTAAAAATATGACCTAATATGAAGAATACTCAATTGTCATGGTCCCCACAAGGGTGGGACTGACAGGGCTCTCTAGCCCCGGTGCCCGAAACAATTATTATCATTTTTTTTTGCATTTTCACGCTATAAATTTACAGTAGAAGGAAGGGCCCGTGAAAATTCTGGCCATAGGGTCCTGCAAAAGATCCCAGCCTAGGGGCTCCACAGTGAAATATTTTCTTTGAAAAATTTAAGGCATTTGATGAAATTCTAAGAACATAAATAGTTGATAATATAAAGGTTTCCCCATCAACATCATTACATCTTTCTCTGTTATGATGGCACATTTCCACAAATATCTACCTCATATTATCATTAATCTTCAACTATAATTGTTACCGATACGGTCTTGTATTAGTGGACAATTACATGACTTACATGCCTATTCCCCCGTTATTTCATTGATAGACATCATCAACGGAATTCAACATCGAGAACTAAATCCCAAACACGTCCTCGGATTCCACAGGCGTACCCAAAACCAAAAAACGGTAGTAAAAACATTCCTCACCTCTGAATCTATCAAGAAGAACCAACGAGAGCAAAAGTAAGCATTCGTGTAGTAATCAAACAAACACGTACAACAGGTGGCAGGCAGGCAGGCACTTCATCAATCAGAATCCACACGCGTTTGGCAAAATACATGTCTCACAACATTACAACAGCAACAAAACAAAAAAAGACTTTTGAAGAGCAACGGGTAGTCGTTCGTCGTCGCCCCTAGACGGTAGCTAAAGCACGTCAACCATCGGAATGACAAGGCCTTTCTACCTCCCCATACCCTCAATACCATGGAACTTTTTTAACAACGCTGCACATACACTATCTATCAAAAAATAATATTAAAAAAAAACAAAACAAACAAACCTTTTGCCAAAGAGAAGAGACTCTTCAAGAGAAACGGACTCATTGTTAAATTGGGTACGCATAAAACGCTTCTCCCTAAGAATAAGAACTTTTTAGAGCCCCGACGGACAATGGGCGGACTGTTTTCCCTCCGACACGGCAACGTTGGAAACGACGACAACGACCGAATCTGTCGGTCGGGTCCCGAAACAACAACAGTTTGTGTCCAAAAAAATATAATAATAATACACAATTCTGTGTGTGTGTGTGTGTATTAACACGATGTGTGTGTGCGAATATACCTGCCGTAACGGTATCCATCTTAGATACAATCAAGATTTTTCACAGTGATAAGATTATCTCTTGTGCTGTGTTGTGTGTATATGGATACATTTATATTGGGTACAGCTAAGATTATAAAAGCCGGGCTTGTTTGTTCGGTGGTAAGGGCTTGAATTGATGATGGGATGTGGCCCGGGCTTTTCCTTTCTAATTTCGATTACATGGCTTCCTTTGTCGTTGCATGTATAAAAGCTTGTTTTAGAAAACTGAAACATTTTAATGAAAAGGTACCATTGTGTACTTTTTTTTTACGATGACTCTTGTGGTGGTGGTACTTGAGGAAGTGACGAGTTGTTTGGGCTTTTATGTGTGCGTATTGTGCGCATTATAATGGATTGTGTTGTTGCGGCTTAATAGGAAGTGACGAATGATTAGTGTGTCGAGTCGACGATGGATGGATGATGGAAGGTCTCTCTAACGAGATTGATTGTAAAAAAAAATAATTATACGGTGGTGAGTGACTTTATAGGCTTGTGGTAGAAGTATCTTTAGGTGCGTACAACATTAGTGAGCCGAACTTGTACAAAATCAGAAACCACAACAGGCGAATCGCCCAACAAGATGGCTGTCTGGCTGGAAAGGAGAAATAAAGTATTAGGACAAAATTTGTAACTAATAGTATTAGAACAAAGCTCATGAAATTATAGTTGGCGTAGTCTAAAAATACAGCTACCCGTAAATAATTAGGCCGGAAAAATTAACTAAACAACTAAATTATACTGAAACTGCCTAGAGAAATATGGTTGTCATTCTTTGAATATGGGTAGCTTCTCGATTACACTCACCCATCTTATCATATATCCCAGTGTTTCTCAACCTTTTTGAATCGAAGGACCAGTAAAATGTCTGAAACAATTTCGACGGACCACTTGTGTCCCGTATTACGGGGCATTTCTGTATTTTTAGTGGTTCTGAATTTCTTTTTATACATTTGTGTGTCCCGTTTTTTTCAATGATGTTTATTTAAAATTGTAATGTTCCCTAAAATCGTTATTAGACAGTGGTTTTTATACGTTGTGATAATTTTGGATATAAATACAAATCATCAAATACAAACACAAATTCATCTCACATTGTTAAGTTAAACTGTTTTTTTCTCAATTTTTTAAAAAATTTAGCCCCAATTGGAGATTTTGCTGACTTACGGAAACGTTTTTAAAGACAATTGGCGACGTCCCTTATTTTACAGTGATCGGGTCATTTGAATGTTTTTTTTTCCCCGTCAAATTTTTGCAGTAATTAGCAAATCTGTCATAAATTGCATTTTTGGACCGCGAATTAGTTATATCCCGTATTTAGGATCGTAATTTCCCGCATTTTCCTTAATAAGGTATAATAAACCTGAGTAGCATGAAAGCACAATTTTTATTTGTGAATCCATATGGATATTAATATAATATCAATCACTACAATTGACTAATTTTCCATCCAGTTAGATTATCAAGTCTGCCGCGGACCATAGGTTAAGAAACGCTGATATATCCTATGTATATGTATGAAACGTTGAAGGCGGCTGTTCTTCCCAACTTTTTTTCCGATTCTTGAACTCATATATCTCTGCGAATATTGCACTATGAAACATGATTTTTTTTTTTATTTTTGTCTTCAGGAAGGGGCCGTTCAAGTATTACGTGATCGTCGATGGGGGGGGGGGTGGAGTGGGTTTCCGATTTGCTGACTTTTGATGACAAGGGGGGGGAGGGGGGTTTGGATAATGCTTACGTCATCAACCGCCCTTTATGAAAATATGAGTTAGGATTCAGAGGGGGCAGAGCTGATGACAAGGGGGGAGGGGGGTCAGCGTTTTGCTGACGGGGGGGGAGGGGGTCAGAAATAGCTAAAAATTTGCTTACGTAATACTTGAACGGCCCCAAAGACAGAGCAAGAATTTTCTAATTTGTTTTTTTTAGGGCAGGGTATCCGTTTTAAAATTTGTAGTTCTTTATTTTGTGACACACTGAATAAATGGATGAACGCCAGAACTTTGCCACTGGACTTATCCCGTTGCCGAGATCTCTTCCAGCCCAGCTTCGTGGCAGATTCTGTAACAATTTTGTGACACACTGTATTTTCACTCTCAAAAACTGTCACAGGGTGATTCCTGAGAACATATTTTGAGTATCTTTTAAATTACACTACGACGAACGGTTGAAGAGATAAAAGCTGAATTTGGACTTGCAGGACACCCTGTATAGTCCGTAAGATGCGAATTTCGCTACTTTTGGGAAAAAATTTGATTGCATAATCGGCATTTACGAATTTCATTCAAGAATAATGAAATTAATGAATAATGAAAATTATTTTTACAAAATAGTTTGTTTTAAATAACCATTTCTATCCCAACTTTAAAAAAGAACAATAATAATACGCAATAATAAAAATCCTGATGTCTCTTCTAGTTTTCAGGTACATGTCACGGTCCCAGGTTCGAACCCGGGGGGGGGGGAGGATATAGATAAAATATTTTGCCTAACGAGCTTGAGGCGGTCACCGATAGACAGCGCCTTCCATTTCCAACCCATCTTATTAATGGCAGTCAATTGCATTATAGCGATATGGCTAGAGTTGGTGTTTAGTGAAGTAGTATTTTTTTTTACCTTTTTGCCCCCTTTGACCCATATTTTCTTCTAATGGGTCCTTGTTTTATCCCCCCACATACATACGTCTTATCGAACTGAATTAAGTAAAAACTAAATTTATAAATGAAGTTGATCCCCTGCCCTAGGCAGTGGTTTGAACAGAACACGAAACCCCAGAGCCATGTTTTGAAGTTTCGGTGCCCCCCCCCTCCCATATATACACTGCTGGCCACCGTAAATGCAACACCCTGAAGGAAGCATGCAAATAATATGAAATTTACAACAATGCATTAGCGGAGGTGAGATATGCAAATGATTAGAATTTCAGTGTAGACGCACATCACGCGCGCCTGTGGCGCCACTTCAAAGCGCTATTTAAGGCTTGGAGATTTCGACGGTTTGAAGTACGGCAATTGTGTTTTTCTTGTGGTTTTTTCAAAAAAACGATCATCTTTTGATCAAGTATCCGAGTTCGACAGAGGAAGGATAGTGGCCTACCGAGATTGTGGATTATCTTTCAGGGAAATCGGTAGTCGTGTTGGACGAAACCAAGCAACTGTAATGCGGATATGTGATCGTTAGATGCAGGAGGGAACGTCGGACCGACGTGTTCGATCGCATCCACCTCAGTGCACCACTTCACGTGATGACAGGCGTATTGTGCGTATGGCAGTGACGGATCTCTCAGCCACATCACGAACCATAGCACAGCACATTCAGTCTGTACCGCATCATCCAGTGTCTGTGCATACCATTCGACGCCGTTTACAGCAGAGTGGTCTGTCCGCAAGACGTCCATTGCTTCGTCTACCCTTGACGCAGAACCACAGACGTCTCCGCCGCCAATGGTGCGATGAAAGAAGGATTTGGACGGCACAATGGAATGAAATTGTCTTTACTGACGAGTCGCGCTTCTGTCTGCAACACCACGATGGTCGGATTCGAGTCTGGAGACACCGTGGAGAGAGGATGCTGAACAGCTGCGTTATGCACCGCCACACTGGTCCTGCACCGGGTATTATGGTATGGGGCGGTATTGGATATCACTCTCGCACTCCTCTAGTAGCCAGCGCTACATCTCCGAGGTGTTGGAGCCAGTTGTCCTTCCTTACCTTCAGGGCTTGCCCACAGCCATATTTCAACAGGATAATGCGTGACCACACGTGGCACGCATTGTCCAAAGGTTCTTCGTCAATCGCCAGATTGAATAGCTTCCCTGGCCAGCTCGCTCTCCGGATCTTTCGCCGATAGAAAACATGTGGTCCATGGTTGCTCAACGATTGACCCAGATTACATCCCCAGCTGCCACACCAGATCAACTTTGGCAACGCGTGGAAGCTGCTTGGTCTGCTGTACCCCAAGAACACATCCAAAGTCTCTTTGAATCAATGCCGAGGCGTGTGGCAGCGGTGATCTCCAACAATGGCGGCTACTCTGGCTACTGATTTTGGCAGGAACCACACTTCACAGAAGTCTATAAATTTAATCATTTGATGCTTGGTCAGCATGTTATTTACAAAATAAATATTGTTGCGATATCTCTTGTCTTTCTTGGTGTTGCAATTTGGGTGGCCAGCAGTGACGGGACATTTTAACGGAGAGATCGGCTCCCATTCACGCCTAGAAGTCGGAAACAGCGGAGAATCAACTTCCGCTGACCACCACTGTGGCGCTGGTGAAATACGAGTCCATCACTATGACCATTCGACCACCACAGCGGAGATATTAAGCATACGAATTGGTTAATAATCGTTTATAATCAGGTAGGGAACCTCAGAAAAATCAATTTGCCGGGGCCCACAATGTTATAAAGACGGTCTTGCTCGTACAGTGTCTGAACTTTTGTTTGGACATTCGACTTTTGACTTGTTGTAGAAAAAAATAAGTCATTTTCTGTGGCATTTTTTGCGGCACGCATACGATCCAGGACCGTCTTAAGAGCATCACGGGGCCCCGGGCCAAGTGATTTTTCTGAGGCCCTACCTGGCAAATTCTCGAAAAATTCAACTACTTCTCATTTTTTTGAGGCCCCCGGGCCCATGCGTTAAGACGGCACACGAGTTGAAAAACCCTGATCAACTTGAACACCTTGATATACAAGTTACATATCCCTGATTTTATTAACCGACTGAAATGAAAGTGGCTCTCATCAAACAAACAAACACACAGTATTATCAATCTTTAATAAATGCTGGAATATGCATTCTCATTTCAACGAGTTCAGTCCCAGGTTTACTCTCATCACGCTAATGAAATACCTACTTCCTTGAAAAAAATTCTATATCTCATACAACAGATGACCATTCATGATATCGATAAATTTTCATTGAAATAACCCAAAACCCGATCAACTTTCATTATTAAATATCATCATCACTTAATAGCTTTTTGTTTGTTTAATGATTTCGGGTACCGGAAATTTAATTAGTAGAGAGATTTCGGAAATTATTTTGGTCATTATTTGGTCATACTACAGACGCACACACTAGTGTTACTCGTCCAATTTTGCCATCGCTTGAAGTGTCGAGGAGTACCCTGTGCGCTAATCTTCTCCGACGTTGTCACTTTCAATCAGAGGGATATTTTATTTCAAAGATGGCTTAGGGCGGTATTCACCGACATGGTTTAAACTATAGTCACAATGTTTTGAAAAGAAATCGGGACGGATTGGTTACATTCAGGTTTTTAAAAAATACAAATACAACGCCACAACAGGCAAAATGCCCAACGAGGTAACTGAGGAAAAAGATGCCCATAACAAATATGGATATCATATATTTAAAAAATACAGCAACCCAATTAAAAATGTTAAATTAAAAATGTTAAATTAAAAATTACAAACAGTATATATACATGATGAAATATTATATACAATGCCCATAAAGAATACAACTCAATCCCCGTGTGCCAATAAGGGCACGCGTAGCTCTTCTCTGCACCCCTTCAACCAAGTCTATGTCCCTCTGTAGGTATGGTCTCCAAAACCTCACAGCATACTCCAGTCCAGGACGAACTAAGCCTCGAAAAAGCGGAAGAATGACTAACTCGAAGAGACCTTTTTGAAAACAAGACCGAGCATTCTATTCGATTTTTTAACCACCGCTGAACAATGTTCAGAAAACCTAAGCCGCTCGTCAATGAGAATTCCCAAATCGGTGACCCTAGTTGCATCCGAGATATAACACCATTCAACTCGTAAGAGAACAAATATCAACATATTGTGTTGATCTTTTACCCAAAAATTGTGACTATAGTTTAAACCATGTCGGTGAACACGGCCCTTAGTCGCTCGCTAATAAACAAGCAGCCGTTGGAGAAAAAAAATCAACATATTAACTTTCATTACTTAAATTCGCAGCTTGCGATCGACCCGAAATCAAAGAAAGGCACCTTTCGGAGAACCTTTGCCATGAGATATTCCCATTGCTACATCTGATACTTTTTATATAGAACAGAACAGAATCAAATTGTTACCCCTCATGCCCAGCTCTTGGCTGATTGTGGGGTTACGAACGGGCCCAGTAAGGCCTATGAAGAAGGGGGGAAAAATAGACTGTCAGTTTTGTAAGATAATTAGTGTGTGTGCATGTATGTGTTTTGTGTGGGAAAGAAAGCATAGTCAAATCCAATTTTTTATATTTTTAAGTGAAGACTAATTTCAAATTACATGACTTTAAATTATTTTCAATAAGTTTATAAATTGTGGTGGGAGAAAATTGAGAAAACTACATATAAAAACTGCATATACAAAGTAGTTGAATGAATTTCATGAGAGTTATTCGAAGGCGTACATTAAAAAAAGTAATTAACAGTACGCCTACTTTTTTAATTGCCACTAGATGGCACTTTAAATAATCGAAAAGAGATTTCTTTTGAAATAAAATATTTCTCGACAAAAGAACCTCGTCAATATCTACATGAACGCCTAAAGTAAAGGGTGATCCAAAAGTCACACGACTTTTGAAAACTTAATAACTTTTCCCCTACGTAGAATAGGAAGGAAGAACGGTTTTTCACCGAAAGGCTTAAAAACATTTAGGATTTTATTTTTTCATTATTAAAAAAATTAAAATAGTTACATTTTTGTTCAACAGATGACGATACAGTTTAATTTCTCTGAATGATATAGTTGAGTTCATTCAGGGGAAATAATTCAGTATCTAAATGTGTTTACAATGTAATACGCGGAATTTCAAATATCCCCATAACCAAAAGTCAAGGTGTAAGATCTGGAGACCTTGCGGGGAGTCATTCGCACAGAAAACAACAACTCAGGACACGGTTCTCTCCAAATGCCGACTTCAACAATGCCTTGAGAGGGTTAGCGATGTGCGGAGGCGCACCGTCCTCCATGAACGTTACGGAATGGAGCGCTTGCCTCCATTGCGAGTGAGTTAATCATTTAAAAGCGCTACATATATCGCTCACCTGCCCCAGAAACTGTTTGCAATTTTGGCCCCAGTTTTATTTCCTCAAAGTAAAAAGGACCAACAATGAAAGAGGCTGTGAACCCGGACCAAACCACTTTAGGTCATAAAGTGGGTTTTTACACCACTGCGGGTGGGTTCTCTGTTGCCCATACGCTGCAGTTTTGTGCATTAGCACTTCCACTTAACGAAAAATGTGCTTCGTCTGTCCACAAGACATTTGGAAGCAAGTCTGCATCAACTGCAGTTTTCAAGAAAGCCCAATTTGCAAAATTCTCACGTGCTGTTAAATCAGTTCGTTTCAGGTCTTGCACATGTTGAATTTTGTACGGATATTTGTATTTGTTTGTTTATTACGCAGGTAAAAAGGTGTTTTCCCGTATTTAAAGATTATTTTTTAACCAACTTTCCTCCGTTTTCCGAATTCTGAGTGACTATTGCACTAAGAAACGTGGAATTGTTGTAGTTGGCATCAGGAGAGGCAGGGAAATAACTCTCTAGTTGGGTTTTTGGGCAAACGGGGACAGTACAACAAGTTTATTTTTGTAGTTTGATAACTATACAACACACCTTGAAACATGAATGACGTATCTGAGTACTACACGTTATTTGAACGCTTTCTCTAATTGTAAGTACACCTCTAGAATTAACGGTTTGCCAGTAAAATGTCATGCGCTCTGTTTGTTATGCACCCTGCACATATCTATATATATAAAGTAACATGTCCTGACTAACTCATCATCGCCGAGCCAAAACCGCTGAAGCTATAGATATCAAATTTGGCCAATAGTTTCATTTCATGACGTAAAAACTCACTAAGAAGGGTGTTTTTTCGGAATTCCACCCCTAAGGGGGGGGGGGAGAGTCATAATGGAGTTAAAAGGTAACAGATAAATCACGCCAAGACGAAACCGCGAAAAGTTATTACATTCATGAAATTCGGTCAGTAGTTGTATTTCATGACATTGACATTTTATATACCTACAGAGGGACATAGACGTGGTTGAAGGGGTGCAGAGAAGAACTACGGCTGTCCTTATTGGCACACAGGACTTTAGTTATGAAGAGAGACTTCATTTTTTGAATATGTTTACATTGGATGAACGCAGGTGTCGAGGAGATATGATCGAAGTGTTCAAAATTTTCAATGGGATGGATAGGATGGACCATGAACTTTTAGTACACCGCCAATCGACTGCTTTTACAAGGGGACACCAGTATCGATTCGTGAGGGACAATGCAAGGCTATGGTGTCGTAGGGAACTTTTCTCTAATAGGGTTGTTAATAAATGGAATAGCTTACCCCCGGAGGTAGTAAATTGTAACACAATTGACACGTTACGATAAACATGTTGGGGTAAATCGAAAAGCTATCCATTCTTAGAATAAGACAACCATAAGTATTCTTTATGGGCGTTGTGTAATATTTTATCATGTGTATACATTGTTTATAATTTGTGTTAATTGCATTTTTAATTGGGTTGCTGTTTTTTTTTAAATATATGACATCCATATTTTTATGGGCATCTTTTTATCAGCCACCTCGTTGGGCATTTCGCCTGTTGTGGCGTTGTATTTTTATATTCATAGACTTACTAAGAAGGATTTTTTCGAAATTTGGCCCTTAAGGTTGGGGAAGTGGGTGATAAGGGTGGTTCAATGGGGAAATCACGCCGAGCCGAAACCTCTGAAGCTATAAGTATGAAATTTGGTCAATATTTTTTTGACAGCTATTGCAATATAGAGTATCACTGGAAGAAATTTTTTTCAAAATTCAACTCCCCTGGGGGGGGGGGGGTGCAAATTTTATACATCATCGCTGAGTCGAAATCGCTGAAGCCATAAATATGAAGTTGAGTCTGTATTATAATGTATTTAATAATGTAGACACCCAAAAACGGGATTTCAGAAAATTCATCCCCCAATGGGGGGTCATAAGGAGGTTCAAATGCCATATTGGGAAAATCATCGCCGTGTAATTTCAGATTACCAAATTCAAGCGAGCAAAGCCGCGGGTAGCAGCTAGTATCTTTATAAATTTGTGCAACAGAGTAACAACGGCTACAAGGGTATAAATCAACATAATTTTTTTTTTTTGAAATTTAATTAACACATCAAGACAAATACAGAACACAAATACACAAACACATATTACATTCCAATATTAACCCAAGGGTTGATTAATTGATAACACTTGGCAACAGACCAACCAGGTGAAAAACAGCACTTGAGTAGATAAAAATTAGTATTCGCTATGCTTGCACTTTGAGAAATTGATGTCATTAATTTGCAACCATAAATTTGTCCTGCTCTCACTGAAATTTAAAATTGATCAGGTTACAAAAAAAAACAACAACAACAAAACATAAATGCAGTCAAATATAAGATATCCAAAAAATAAGAGTGAGAACGGCAGATTGCATTCTACTTGTTACTCAAGGAATTTGATTGATATCATTAATTACGATGAATCGAGGTCTAAATTAAGATTCTAGCGCCCTTAGCACGTCTACTTCACCAACTCCGGCCACATGGCAATTGCTAACCAGAGGAGCTGGGTGGGAAATGAAGGATCCATCCATCGTTGGTCGCCTCGGTAAAGAACTTGCTTCTAATATCCTATGCATGGATTCGAACCCGTGGACCTTGATGGTAACCTTCACAGTGGAAGACGAGCACCTTACCACGGCGCCCGCCGCTCGGGCTCCCTACACACTGTCTGGATGTTACAAGTTGGAGTTGTGAAGTCCGTGCAACGGCAAATCAACATCACGTCTGCGTCACATGGAGTTAAGCTACGCAACGAACCAATTTCAACATGAAAAAAAATCCGTTTATAGTTAACAAGATTTCGGTTTATGTTATCAATTTTTTTTTTCTATCAAACTTTTCTCGCGTATTTGGATGCCTGAGGTTGAATCAGACATTTTTCCTAATAAGTTATCATTATGAACCTGCAAGACTGACTATGTAGGAAGTCAGAAAGTGAACCCGTTCTTCATTTATAGACAATCGTTTCTCTACTCCAAGGGGGGCTCCTCACTGCCCAACTTTTAGGAGAATGCGGACCACTTCATTGGCTTCAAAACGTGTCGCAGGCCACTTAACTGATCTGCAAATATGCCGCTGGTCACTTTAGGGATCTATATGAATCTTCCGCGATCCGGTTGAGCGACCCGGAACTGTCCCACGGGTTACTTAACTGCTCTGGAACTATCCCATGGTTACTCAACTACTTTGGAACTGTCCCACGGTTACTTAACTGCTCTGGAACTGCCCCACGGGTCACTTAACCATTCTGTCTGGAACTGTCCCAGGGAACTACTTAACTGCTCTGGAACTGCCCCACGGGTCACTTAACCATTCTGTCTGAAACTGTCCCAGGGAACTACTTAACTGCTCTGGAACTGCCACACGGGTCACTTAACCACTCTGGAACTGTTCCGTGGAACTACTTGATTGCTCTGGAACTGTCACTCAAGTATTCTGAAACTGTGCCACGGGTCACTTAAAAGATCCGTAAATGTGCCGTGGATCACTTAATTGATCTTAAAATGGTCCGTAGGCCACTTGACTGATGTATAACTGTACCATGGGCCAATTAAGTATTCTGGAACTGTGTCGTGGTTCATTCATTGATATGTAAATATACCGTGGGCCACTCAATGATCTGTAAATATTTCATGGGCGTACTATCATCATAAGTGATCTGTGCATCCTGTTCAATTAATCTGTAGCACCCTACAGAAAGAATGAAGTGAATAGTTTGCGAGGAGTGTGCGCTTTATAAGGAGTGGGGTCTGATAGACCTTGGGTGCCACCAATTAATAAGAACTGCCATAATGATTATCATGAACCACTCATAATGACAACGGTGCACCTGATCCCGTGTTGTTAGGAGGTGTGCTTCATATTTGCTTTTGGATTTCTTTCAGATATAATTATCAATCACTTATTGTTATCAGGAACCTGGATGGAGTCCCGATATGATCACATGAAGTGCTTATCATCACGCTGTATGTATAGACTCCTGGGCACTGACATGCAGTGATACATTTTTTCGATAGCTTGAAGAAAAAAAGCCGGATTACCGAGAGTCTACTGTACAAACACTTTGTGACCCCAAAGGCCTTCACATGGGAAATAGAAAAGTGGGTTTAAAACCCGCATCGAGAATTTTCACCAATGACTGCTCTCCATTTCCTTCCTTACGATTGATTATTCCCATCGCAGTGCAGGTTCTGTGTGTATATATTGCATATTCTGTAAAAGGAAAGGCAAACAAAACTGCTCAGCACTGTAGACGGAGGCTTTGTTTCTCACAGTCGAGGCGCTGTATATATGTAATTTGTATACATTGCGTATTTTGACCATTCTCAAATCTCTCCCACTTCAACATGCCAACTTCTTCTTCTTAACTGCCCCACAACTCTTCTCCACGCTTCTTTTGGAATCCCAGGCTGCGGTCTCCGGCCCTTATGTGCCACTGGGTGCACGTGCAATTTTTCTCCCTAGTCTCATTGGATTCAGTCACCCATTTTTGTCAAATGGCTTGTATGTTGCATTGATTTGATGGCTGTCTTCATGGGGACAACGACGCGAGTAATTCGAAACTTGCGAGCATGGGGCAAGGGGAGCCACCACTATAAATGTTTGCTAACTTTTCCGACACAACTCTGCCTCTTTTGAGGTAACGGAAGTAAGGTGCTTTGCATCAGTCCGGGGTTGTGAGCGATTCTATCTATCTATCCTTCCTCACGAAGGAAAAAGTCGTCAAACGGCTGCTAGCACTCCCAATGCTACCGCAATATTTGCACATTTGAACGGGGCTCAAAAGACTTCACTAAGTCGTTCCAGCAGGTAAAGGGGGTTATGTACTAGCATGTGGCTCAGACAACAGCTTTTATAAAGATTAGGCATGCTACAGCTATTCTTCGATAAGTATAGATTGTTAAACTGACTGCATTACCACCAAAGTTGTATTAAAGAGCTTTGATTGCTGATATGACAGACAGACCGAATTTAATTTTTTCTCGTCGTTGCGCTGCCTGGCGACTTACAGACTGCCCTTGCTGGCTATGAAGGGGGTTATAGACAAGTTTGTGTAGATGTAAAGTGCTTGTAAGCATGGGCGTGGGGGGCATTGCCCCCCCCCCCCCAGCGTCAAAGGTGAAGTTGACTGATCTAATGAATATATGCATATATGAATTGACATCATCATCATCGTGCCCCCCCCCCCCAGAAATAATGGCCGTGCCCCCAAGACTTCCGAGTCTATCTCCGCCTATGCTTGTAAGTTAATAGAAAGGAAAAAACACAAGCATTATATTATACAGTCCGATAAATATTACCATCAGAATACTACAATACACAAAGATCGGCCATAGCCATGCATACTTCGTCAAAATCTTACTCTATGCAATAGAGTTGATCAGCAAAATCAATAGTAAGAAAAGGAAAATCATGTGATAAATGCGAGTATTATAATGGGTACAAAAATGAAATCATTTATGTACTATTCACCAACACGTTACATAATGCATTAATGAGAAGAAAAAAAAATAAATCTAACATGCACGTGCGTACCGACCATGGTCGGTCTGACTCTAATACTACAGACCATGGCACGTGCAGCAAAAACATTTTGAGGCCTGGGAAATTTTAGTCTTTGACGTGGGTTGTAATTGACCAGCTCTCTCAGATGCTCATATTCTGGGTTCCTCATCCTTTCAAAGTGATCCTCTGAGATTTGTTGGATGTAGCTGAGGATGGTTGGAATCTTCAATTCTTTTCTAATGTCAGCCCCTCTGATGTACTTTGGGACACGCACAAGGGTTCTCAATATTTTATTCTGTTGACTTTGCAGACGCTGCATGTTTGTCTTTGAAACATGAGCCCATACTGGGGCGGTGTAGGTCATGATAGGTCTAATGATCGATTTACAATACCATACATTACAATATGACTTCGTTTTTAAAAGTTAGTCTTGCACTTGGGAATGTAATGCGTGACATCATTCCCATGCTTTGGGTAACCTTAGTTCTTACGAGATTTATTTGAGGAACGAAGGATAATGATTGGTTTAGAATACATCCCAAATATTTCACTTCCTTCACAGGTCTTATGGCTTCTCTGCCCAGGTAGATTGGTGCTCTAGTGAATTTGGTTTTTCTCGTTAGCCAGATGAACTGACACTTGGCATGATTAAGCTCAACAGCATTATCCTCACACCAGTCTTCAACCTCCTCCAGAGTTTCCTGAATATTTTCTCTGCATTTGTCAGATTTTCTGTTGTTGGTAATAATAATTGTATCATCCACAAAGAGTCCCAGTATGCCCATTTGAGGGGCAGAAAAGTCATTGATGTAGATGTAGAAGAGCTGAGGCCCAAGAACTGATCATTGGGGAACCGAGGCTCTTATTGGACGAATAAAAAAACAAGCATTTCCATTTTTGACCAGAAAATGTCAGCCTTTAATAGATGATAGCTGTTGTAGAACAACACGTAGTGGTCAGGAAAACAAGCTTGGCCAACAGAGTTACGTGATTCGTTTTGTCAAACGCCATCATTGCCTGCATCATATTGAGCAGAAAGAAACTTCTCGCAAAGGTTTCGAGATCCCTTCCTTTGTCATCGTGAGCATTTTCCGCAAGCTTGCGAAGCCCTCAAGTTTGGACTCTGTCAATGGGATTAGGATACAGCAGAGTGATACGACCAGTTGAAAAAATCGAGAACTTACCCCTGAGGAGCTATATCTATGGTCAGAGCCAGGTTTTTACCCTGGGCAAGACCGTACGACCAAAGCAAACCCCGGGAAAAGCTCTCAGAAACTTGAAGACAACCGCTGCCCGTTGAAGTAACAATACCGGTGATCCGCGACGATAAGCAAAATCTCGTAACTACACTGCTCAAAACAATTAGGGGAGCAAGCAAATAAATGAAGAAAACCGTGCGAGACAGCCACGTATTGGCATACAATGGATAGTACACGAGTATCAATGCGCAATACAGAAAAAAGACGTAAAAAAATTTGGAATTAAGCTTTAATTCTTTGAAAATATGGAAAAAACATGAAAAGATGATTTAGGGCAACAATTTGGTTACATGTAAACGATAAAAAAAAAAGTACTGTTTAGACATGATGCATGAGTTTTAATAGGGCGTGTGGTCTCGTCGAACAGCTAAGACTGCTGCACACCTGTTTGTCATGGATGCGATGAGGTTATCGATCAGACTTTGGGGAATACTGTTCCACTCCTCAAGAAGTGCAATCTGCAAGTCTCGGACAGTAACAGGCGGCCTTGGTCGCGCAGCAATGCATCGTCCGAGCATGTCCCAAACATGCTCGATTGGATTCAGGTCAGGAGAGCACGCTGGCCATTCCATACGCTGTATTGTTTCAGCTTCAAGCATGTTCTCCACCAGACGAGCTCTATGTGGTCGGGCATTATCATCCTGGAAAACAAAGGAATCTCCAATGGCTCCAGCGTAAGGGATGACATGAGGTCGCAGTATCTCGTCTGCATACCTTCGGGCCGTCAAAGTGCCATTCCGAATGATATGCAGGTCCGTACGTCCGCCTATGCTGATTCCACCCCATACCATCCAACCAGCTCGTCTGTGTTGTGACCTTTCACGAACGAATGCGGGGTTATTTCGAGTGCCCCTGTCCCTCCATACCAGAACACGTCGGGTGTCACACTCCAGACTGAATCGGGACTCGTCTGTAAACAGCACTTGGCTCCAATCATGTTGCTCCCAATCTCGATGTTCAGCAGCCCATCTTCTTCGGGCCGCGCGGTGGCGTGGGGTCAACGGAATGCAGACCATTGGCCTACGTGCATAGAGCCCTCCCTCATGAAGCCGATTACGTACTGTTTGACTGGACACCCTTCGTCCTGTTGCCAAGAGCAACCGTCTTTGCAGCTGCGTAGCATTCTTTGTTCTGTTTCGACGGGCTGTTAACCGTATATACCGGTCATCAGTTGCTGTAGTGGTGCGTGGCCGACCTTGCCCTGGTCGACGTCTAACATTTCCTGTTTCTTGGAATCGATTCCACAGCCTTGCAACAACACTTCTAGCGACTCCACAGCGTCCACGACACTACGTTGTGTTTGCCCGGATTCCAGTCTGCCTATAACACGCCATGCCATGGATTCCGGTAAATCACGTTGTTGAGACATCCTCAAGTCACCTTGTCTCAAAAAAAAAATACTGCGCAATCGAATTTCACAGTTACGGCAGTAAAACAGACGTTTCTGCAACATCCCGATTTCTGCCCTTATCTCCTTTTTCTGGTTTTTGACGTCATGAACTTTGATTTGCATATGAAGTTTTCTTCTTCCGTTTCCTGCTAGGCTTTAAATTATGGATGATTCATTTTATGTTACTTATCGGTGTACATCTTTGCGTAATTTTGTAAAAACCATGTGCTCCCCTAATTGCTTTGAGCAGTGTATTAAGCGAAAACACGCGTCATTACACTGACGATTCGAAACAACATACTCAAGTTAAGATCCCTGATACTATTTCTAAATCCTAAATCCTAAATATGACATAGTGGCCTGTGGGTTCCGACTGAAATTGGCAAACAGTGCATACCCCTGAGTCATTTCTTAGCCATCCTGGACTAGTAGTGCGATTTTCGCCATGGTTGTATATGTTTTATTTTTAAACTACTTATGTAACAGGCAAGCTGTTAACAAGGATGTACAGTAATACTTTTATTCACGAGACACGTGAGATTTAAGTTGTATTGAGAGACGAAGACATTCTCGAGGAGTTCGATTTTAACCTTCATCACGAAGGGTTGTATGTTTCGCAGGTTAATGCAGAATAAAGGAATGCTTCATGTTCGTCGCTTCGTATACACCTCACCAATCGTCACACTTAGAGTTTAATATTACCCATATTGGGTTATTAATCTAGGGGGAAAAGAAAGCTTAAGTAGGCTGGAGGGGAAATAGAAAGTAGAAAGTGTCACTCAACAGGGCAGTGACAGAATGTCACTTCATCAGCCTGTTAGGACGTCATTAAGTTATAATTAATGCTATTCTTTTAACACTAATCATTCATCATAATGTATATATTACCTACTCTCATTTTTATATTTAGCGTCAACTATATATCATATTAATAAATGCGATTATATGTTATTACAAATACAAATACAAATACAACGCCACAACAGGCAAAATGCCCAACGAGGTGGCTGATAAAAATATGCCCATAAAAATATGGATGTCATATGTTTCAAAAATACAGCAACCCCATTAAAAATGCAATTAACACAAATTATAAACAATATATACACATGATAAAATATTATACAATGCCCATAAAGAATACTTATGGTTGTCTTATTCTAAGAATGGATAGAGCTTCTCGATTTACCCCAACATGTTTATCGTATTTCTTTTTAAACGTGTCAATTGTGTTACAATTTACTACCTCCGGGGGTAAGCTATTCCATTTATTAACAACCCTATTAGAGAAAAATTCCCTGCGACACCATAACCTTGCATTGTCCCTCACCAATCGATACTGGTGTCCCCTTGTAAAAGCGGTTGATTGGCGGTGTACTAAAAGTTCATGGTCCATCCTATCCATCCCATTGAAAATTTTGAACACTTCGATCATATCTCCTCGACACCTGCGTTCATCCAATGTAAACATATTCAAAAAATGAAGTCTCTCTTCATAACTCAAGCCCTGTGTGCCAATAAGGACACGCGTAGCTCTTCTCTGCACCCCTTCAATCAAGTCTATGTCCCTCTGTAGGTATGGTCTCCAAAACCTTACCGCATACTCCAGTCCAGGACGAACTAAGCCTCGAAAAAGCGGAAGAATGACTTTAGGAGAACGCGAAGAGACCTTTTTGAAAATGAGACCAAGCATTCTATTCGCTTTTTTGACAACCACTGAACAATGTTCAGAAAACTTAAGTCGCTCGTCAATGAGAATTCCCAAATCGGTGACTCTAGTTGCATCCGGGATAGTGACACCATTCAACTCGTAAGAGAACCGTGGGTTGTTCGAACCAAAATGAGCGACCATGCACTTATCTACGCTAAACGTCATGCTCCATTCATTTGCCCATGCTGCAATCTTGTTTAAGTTGGTCTGGAGCAACTCCCTATCGCTTTCATTTCCGATTACCCCCATTAGCTTCACATCATCTGCGAATTTGCTAGTAATTCCATCGATACCCTGATCGAGTTTGTCGATAAAAAGTGAAAAAAGTATGGGGCCAAGGACACTTCCCTGAGGAAAAAAAGCAGTTAATTATAAATGTTTATAGTTCCCTATTAAATGCAGTTAATTATGTATTACTGTATCTCTAAGTCAAAACTACTTATATAGAATGATAAAATTTTCGCAAGTAAATGGAAAATATTTAACGAAAAATCAAAATAGAGTGAGAGAATCACGGGTCCTAGAATCCCATATTATCTTAGATACCGAGTACCAAAGCCTAACATAACACTGTATGAAAAGGCCATTTCCTACATAGCCCCCTAAAGTTTTAAACTTTATTTCACACTGAAAATCAAATTGACAATAGAAGAAACACAAATCATGTAGTATTTGACTTTGTTAACAATGTTGATTATCAAATGATTTTAACAAACACTTTGTAATCAGATATAAAAATAATTTTACACCAAGTACAAAAATAGACAGGAACCGAGAGACACCCAGGCTCTGTCACACTCAGTGATATAAGCACATTGTCCCTGGGGACTCGGGTGCCTCCGGGGAAACCTAACCATTTATTGATCTTGAGAAAGATATATTACATACATGGGCAGGTGCCATTACGCACCTCGCCAGTAAACAAGTATAAAATTTGTAATCGAAAAATGGTGATTCTGTAAATAAATCACAATTGTAAATCACAGGTTATAAATCACATAATAATCGTCATAATCGGGAATAGTTCTTGATAAAATGTGATGTGCTTCTCTTCAGGGATTTTCATTGGATCAGTAACTATCACATCAATGAAAGCTGTCAATCTACTGCTGGGTTGATCTAATCGCTGCACCGTGTAGTTTGATTTAGTCCAAAGACATTCGTCAGTAATTGCTGCCGGTATCCAGCTTTTCGATAAGCCAGCGTGGATCAAACTATTCTCGACTACTCAGGCTGCTCTTCTTCTTCCTCTTCTCTAAACAGATGTACGAGATCGCTGTACGATAAGTAATTTAATTATATAAACATATGACTCTTATAATATGTGTGTGTGCGCGCGCGCGCGTGTGTGTGTGTGTGTGAGAGAGAGAGAGAGAGTAATCTAACATTTTAACGTATACCGTAATCATAAATACATAAGTAAAAATACAATATAACATATCTAATCTTTATAAAAGCTGTTGTCTGAACCATATGCGATTGTAACTCCCTTTAGACCTGCTGGAAGGACTTGCTAAGTCCCTTGGGGTCACAAAGTGTTTGTATTTATGTGGTTTTTTTTTTGTGTGTACCTATATGCATGTTTGTATTTGTATATATGTCTGTATTTTTATGATTTGCTTATTAAAAAAAAATAATAGAGAGAATACACATGTATATATAGGCCTATATATAGCAAATCTGGTTCCGTGCAATATTATGGGCATGCAGGAGCACCAGGTAATAGAAGGTGCGAGCATCCTTTCCGCATCTGCAGGTAGTCTGCCTAGTCCATTTTATCTTGGTTCTCTCAACTGTTGCCCATTCCGGGCACCCTTGAAGGTGGATGGTCAAATCCACCAAATATTCTGAATCACCACTCTGTACGTCTCTGCGAGAATCTTAGGCCGGCATTACACTATAAAAGTTCCTTTATAAAACTTTGAAAAATGCAGCCAATAGGCGGGTCAGCTAAGTTCGTTCGAATGTAGCAGATGTGGTTATTGGTTAGACTTTTCAAGTTTTATAAAATAATTTTTGTCAAACTTTTATAGTGTAATACTGGCTTTAGTACATAGATTACATATTCCAGATTTTATTATCATAATTATCATCACGACTAAAATGAAAGCACGGCTCTCATCAAACAAACGCAAACACACTATTACCAATCGTTAATGAAGTGTTGGGATATAATGTACTTATTATTTTTTAACGAGTTCAGGCCACGACTACTCTCATCACGCACAATAAAAAAACAAAACTTTACCGCTCATAACAGATAACTCTTCATGATAACAATAAATTTTACTTGGAATGTGACCCAAACACAATCAACTTTCATCATTAACTATCATAATTATTTAATAGTTTTTTTTTGCTGTTCGAAAGATTTCGGATATCGGTAATTTCATTAGTAGAGAAGAGGTTTCGGAAATCCTTTTGGTCACGCTACTACAGACGCGGATGTTACCCGCCTAATACAGACAAATATTTCCTTTTTTCTTTAAACATCTTTTAAGATTTGCGTGCAGCCATTTGTTTTATAATTGTTTTGTAAAAGAAAAGAAAGGGTTTTTTTTTGTGTTATTCATCAGAGCGTAAAGATATCGGATGCCAACAATCGGATTATTATATGAGAAAGGTTAGCGATCTTCTCCCCCCTCCCGCATTGCTTATTCAGGTAAAGAAAGGAAGGAGGAGTTAAATGGATAATGGGCGGGGCTTGGCGCCGTACCTGGAGACCAATTGTCTTCGGGTTCTTTGTCGACGTCACTTCCCACGCTGTCCGCGGCTAATTGTCAATCAGGGGAGTCGGGGGGGGGGGAAAGAAGGGAATGAATAAATAACAAAAGAAAGGATGGGCTTGTCAAAGAGGCGGGGTTAAATTGCAGTGGCGTAGTTATATTATGGCTATTTCTTTTGAATATGGCGGTGTGTTTTTCCGAAAAGGAAAAATATCCTATAAATTATTCTTTCTAATTATCCAAGGTTATTCCAGATCGGGGGTCTTCAATGCATGGCTCGCGGGCCATATTTGGGGCCCTCGGAGCTTTTTTCAATCATTTTTGAAAAGAACAAAATGGCTAAAATGAAACTAAAGAAAAAAATTATAATACACCAGCAAGTAATAGTCGGGGCACGAGTCCTAAAGAGCTTTTTTTTTATGTTCTCTCTCTCTCCTTGATTATTTCAGAATTTTCGAAATAATTTCAAAATTATTGAAAAATAATAATTTTGAAATCATTGAAATTATGTCGTAAATAAAGATTTCTAATTAATAGGTGAATAATTCCAGGATCAATTGAAGAAATATTTTTTTTAAACAAACATTTTCAGAATTAGTGAAAGAAATTATTTCAAAATTAGTGAAAGTGATATTTCAAAATTAATGAAATAATTTTTTTCAAAATTAATGAAATAATTTTTTTCAAAATTAATGAAATAATTTTTTTCAAAATTAATGAAAGAAATTATTTCAAAATTAATGAAATAATTTTTTTCAAAATTAATGAAATAATTTTTTTCAAAATTAATGAAATAATTTTTTTCAAAATTAATGAAAAATTATTTCAAAATTAATGAAATAATTTTTTTCAAAATTAATGAAATAATTTTTTTCAAAATTAATGAAAAATTATTTCAAAATTAATGAAATAATTTTTTTCAAAATTAATGAAAGAAATTATGTCAAAATCAGTGAAAGAAATTATGTCAAAATCAGTGAAAGAAATTATGTCAAAATCAGTGAAAGAAATTATTTCAAAATTAGTGAAAGTGATATTTTAAAATTAATGAAAGAAATAATTTCTAAGATATATTGAAAGAAATAATTTCTAAGATATATTGAAAGAAATAATTTCTAAGATACATTGAAAGAAATAATTTCTAAGATATATTGAAAGAAATAATTTCTAAGATATATTGAAAGAAATAATTTCTAAGATATATTGAAAGAAATAATTTCTTTCTAAGATATATTGAAAGAAATAATTTCTAAGATATATTGAAAGAAATAATTTCTTTCTAAGATATATTGAAAGAAATAATTTCTTTCTAAGATATATTGAAAGAAATAATTTCTAAGATATATTGAAAGAAATAATTTCTAAGATATATTGAAAGAAATAATTTCTTTCTAAGATATATTGAAAGAAATAATTTCTAAGATATATTGAAAGAAATAATTTCTAAGATATATTGAAAGAAATAATTTCTTTCTAAGATATATTGAAAGAAATAATTTCTAAGATATATTGAAAGAAATAATTTCTAAGATATATTGAAAGAAATAATTTCTTTCTAAGATATATTGAAAGAAATAATTTCTAAGATATATTGAAAGAAATAATTTCTAAGATATATTGAAAGAAATAATTTCTAAGATATATTGAAAGAAATAATTTCTAAGATATATTGAAAGAAATAATTTCTTTCTAAGATATATTGAAAGAAATAATTTCTAAGATATATTGAAAGAAATAATTTCTAAGATATATTGAAAGAAATAATTTCTAAGATATATTGAAAGAAATAATTTCTAAGATATATTGAAAGAAATAATTTCTTTCTAAGATATATTGAAAGAAATAATTTCTTTCTAAGATATATTGAAAGAAATAATTTCTAAGATATATTGAAAGAAATAATTTCTTTCTAAGATATATTGAAAGAAATAATTTCTTTCTAAGATATATTGAAAGAAATAATTTCTAAGATATATTGAAAGAAATAATTTCTAAGATATATTGAAAGAAATAATTTCTAAGATATATTGAAAGAAATAATTTCTAAGATATATTGAAAGAAATAATTTCTAAGATATATTGAAAGAAATAATTTCTAAGATATATTGAAAGAAATAATTTCTAAGATATATTGAAAGAAACATAATTACTAATCACCGGTATGAATAATTACAGAGTAATTTTAAGTAATTACAGAACAATCAAAAAAAGTAACCAATCAGAAATTTTTCCTGAATTTGTGAAAGAAATGATTTCAGAACTAATAAAAATTGATAATTGAAAAAGGAGACCACATCCTAATTTCAGAATAAATGAAATCTTCAATCATTTTGGGCCCCGTTGGCCCACCCTACTATTAAAATACCATAGGACTATTATAAATATGGATCCCATCTTAAAATTCTAAATACGTGTATCAGAACGAATTGGTGGCCCGCGGGCTTCGTGGGAAGTTTCAATGCGGCCCGTGGCGTCTGAAAGGTTGAATACCATTTCCTCTCGCGTTTGGGTGGGAGTATGGAGCGAGGGAAGATCGTTCCACCTCCTTCATATTCCACATCCAATCTTCAGATTTAACGCCAGTCGCATCATCGGCTTCGATGGCGCCGACTCCGATGCGGCGCCTTTTTTTACCTCTTTCAGAACTGAAATATAGTATATCCTTAATTTGGCGTTGAAAACCCTACTGCCGTAGATGGCCATTCATCACTTTTTTCTCGTGCGCGGATAATTGCCATCAGCACCACCAAAGAAGAAGACATGCTCCGTTGGTCGGCAAGAAGAAAGCGGAAAATTTTAATTGGACAAAACACTAATGATCGATATCCTATGAGTTTTCTTTTTCGGGACGGACATTGTAGAATTCGGGTTCGGGCCAATACATGGCTGAAAACAAAAATTTACCATTTATTTCCTTTGCGAGATACTTTTTTAATTTAGGCTCCTAATGTTTCTCGTATAGGATTATTGGTAGAGCCCGAATATATGCACTAAAAATAGTGGCAAAATATGCTATATAAAGCGCTGAAATATGCACTAAAAAGGTGAAATATGTAATAGCAAAACTCTGAAATATGCACTAAAAATAAAGATAAATCTCACTTTAATATGCCATGGAATCAAAATTATGTGCGAAAAATGAAAACAAACCCATTTTGCTAATGCCGAAGTACGGCACGAAAAATGGGGGGAAAATATGCATTTGAAAGTGCCAAAAAAGAGGAAAAACTCATAAAAATTGTGAAAATATGAATTTAAAAATATCGAAATATGCATGAAACAAAAAATATGTCTTAAAATTTCTCTAATATATCCTAATGAACATATGCATTATACGTATATTGAAACATATACGTGAAGTGGAAAAAATATGTATTTAAATATGCTGAAGTTTCCCTAAAAATGATAAACATACACAAAAAAAATAAAAGCACTAACGTATTTAGAAATGCAAAGATTTTGCATTTAAAAGTGGCTAAAAATATGCCTGAAATGAACAATAACAGGTACTCAATAGCAAAATAATTCTTGAAAAAATTAAAGGAATTTGATCAAATTTGAAGAATGGAAAGATAGAAATAATCTTGAAAACACACACCAAGTGCAATACGATTAATAGAAAAATGCTAAAAATATGCACTTATTCTCTGAAATTTCGGTGTTTTATCCATTTATATACACTAACTGAAAAAAAAAAAGCTAAAATATATACAATTGCATATTCACTTACGCATTTGCATATAATCTGTGCTCTACTTGTTAGTGTTCATCAATCGCTGGATCGTGAAAATTTTCTGCCGGTCCGCAAACATTTCCACTAATTCACATTGCCACTACATAATTTGAGATTCATTAAATATTATATCATCTCAAGAGTTTTACTAATTATATTGCTCACATTTATTTTTTGCCGGTCCTCAAATTTATTAATTTTTTTGTCAGCCCTCAAATTACTTCTCCCAGTTATTTCTTTTTTTCCCCCCCATCCGCAAATTGTTTTTTTCATTTAGTTATTTAATAATTTAATTACAAACTATTTATTCCATTTATTTCATGCCAGTCCGTAAAATTTTTCTCCCATTCGAGTATTTATTGCTGGTCCGCAAATTATTTCTATTCTGGTGGTCCATGAAATCATTCAACTACTTTCACCCGTCAGTAGCTGCAAAAAGGTTTAAGATAACTCGGGGCCGCAAGGGGCGGTTCTTATTATGCCCCAGCTGCACCAGGATGAGTGCTGATTTTACTACTTTTCCGTTCAAAATAACGGGGAGAGGGGGGGGGGGGTGCCAACACAGAGGGCCACCCTTTCCAGACGCGGGGTTAGGTGCGAAAATAACAATGGGGTGGGGGAAGGAGGGGGAGCAGGTGAGTCTCAACAATTTAGGGGAGCCAAAAAATGTTTACGAAACCCCTTTGCCTTCATTTTATATATTTTGGGGGGGGGAGGGATATTGGCACCCACTGTTTCAGAATATACAGGAATGATGAAAAATATATGCATACAAAAGACTTTAAACACACAATGAAATGCAAATTAACGCAAAAACTGATGGAATTTCAGCGCTGAAGGTAATTTTGAACTAATGAGAGAAAAAAAAATCCCGAAATTAATGAAAGTTTCTGAATTGATAAACTGAAAATAATTGAAAGAAGTAATTGCAGAATCAATAAAATTCCAGAACCAATGAAAAGTCAGAATTAATGAAAGAAATGTTTTCATAATTTGCCAAAATTATGAGTCCGTGAAACTAATAATTCTGTGGTGTTTGGTCAGAACATGGCATCACAAAAAAATGGATTTTTGATCTAAAAGTAAGTCTTGCTAAATATAACCAATTAGACGTGAGATAAATGCACAAATATGTGCGTACAGCTAAACAATATGCTGATGTATGATATTTTTATTTGTATATGTGTGTATGCTTTATATTTGATTTTTTAATGACAATAAAAATGCTTATATCTCAAAACTGTGATTTTGGAGTTATGACCAAACACCACAGAATTTTGCAATTGATAAAAAAGCCAGAACTAATGCGAGTAATAATCTGAGAATTGGTGAAAGGCTCCAATAATTTAGGGTGATTGCGGGGCCTCACAAAGCGTGAGACCCGGTCTCTCTTGAAGCGAGACTTCATTTTTTGAATATGTTTACATTGGATGAACGCTGGTGTCTAGGAGATATGATCGAAGTGTTCAAAATTTTCAATGGGATGGATAGGATGGACCATGAACTTTTAGTACACCGCCAATCGACTGCTTTTACAAGGGGACACCAGTATCGATTGGTAAGGGACAATGCAAGGTTATGGTGTCGAAAGGAATTTTTCTCCAATAGGGTTGCTAATAAATGGAATAGCTTACCCCCGGAGGTAGTACATTGTAACACAATTGACACGTTCAAAGAGAAATACGATAAACATGTTGGGGTAAATCGAGAAGCTATCCATTCTTAGAATAAGGCAACCATAAGTATTCTTTATGGGCATTGTATAATATTTTATCATGTGTATATATTGTTTGTAATTTGTGTTAATTGCATTTTTAATTGGGTTGCTGTATTTTTGAAACATATGACAACCATATTTTTATGGGCATCTTTTTATCAGCCACCTCGTTGGGCATTTTGCCTGTTGTGGCGTTGTATTTGTATTTGTATTTGTATGACCGCACCTATCGCACAATCCCCGTAAGGGCGGCCCTGCGTGCCAAAACAGGTACTGACAGACTGAATTTTCGTTTCCTTGCGGCCCTTAGAATACTGTTACATTACGGGTGTTGGAAGTTTCCATGAATTTCTCCACAACCGAATGGAATTCGTGGTCTGAGGATCCACGTGGTGAAGGTCAAGAAGACAATACGACCTACTTAAGACAATAAATAATCAGGGAAATGTCGCAGGAACAATAGAAATAGCCATTGATGTTATCAAATCCTTAAAAAAATATTTATTATTTATTATTCACGTGGGGAACATTTTTTCTGTAGATAAAATAATGTGTTGCCGTGAGGGAAGAAAGAGATTTTCATTCTGAAATGCCAAAAAAATATGGGTTTTTTTCGAAAATCAGAAACAGGGCCGTCGCATAATAAGCAGCCACTTTTATGAATTTTTATAATAACTATTCCAGTCAGAAGTATATAATTAATGTTATCCAGAGTCGACACACACTCAACCCGTGGCCCTCGGAGTATATCTGATGTGGTCCGCGACAGCAAATTTTGTAAGATGAACTAAATCGTTGTTCATAAAGATATTGTTTCGTTAAAACTGTGATTATCCCACATTGCGGCTTTTTGTTATGAATGCCGGTTCCTGATAACTGAACTGTTCAGCGGCACATTTTTTCATAGATCTCTTAAGTGACACACTGCAATTTCATAGATCTCTTAAGTGACACACTGCAATTTCATAGATCACTTAATCGGCTCGCGGCATATTTGCAGATCACGTTAGCGGCCAATGAGGCATTCAAAGATCACCTAAGTGATCTGCAGCCCAGTCCTGGATCAATTAAGTGGCCCGAAACGCATTTAGAAGCCACTTAAAGTGACCTGCGGTGCAATTCCACATCATTTAAGAGACCAGCGGAATGTTTACAGGTCACTTAAGTGACCCGCGACACAGTTCCAGGGCACTTAAGTGGCTCGTGGTGCTGTTCCACATCACTTAATTTTTTTGGGTGCTGTTCCACGTCACCCAAGTGACCCGCGGCATATTCACAGATCACTCAAGTGTCCCGCGGCACAGTTCCAGACCACTCAAGTAGCTCACAGCACATCTCCGCCTGAATTAAGTGACCAGCGGCACATTTCCAAATCACTTAAGTGAAACGCTGCACATTTACAGATCACTTAAATGGCCCGCGACACATTTTAAAACCAAGAAAGTGGTGCACACTCTCCTAAAGAGGTTGAGCACCCTTGATCTATAAGCTTATATACAGGGGTGCATAGTAAACAGGACGTATGGCATTTTACTGGTGAACAGTAAACCGATCCTATAGAGGTCTACTTCTCAGCACCCAAATAACGTGTAGTACTTATATGTCATTCATGTTTAAAAAAAACAAAGGTGTTCTACACACACAGTTATTGAAATATAAAAATAAACTTTTTATTATTACATGCATTCGAGCAAATGCAGCCGGTGATCTTATTGGATGAATTTTTCAAGTTTTATCAAAGAGCTTTTACAAAACTTCTATAGTGTAATCCCAGCCTAAACCATGTCGGTGAATACCGCCCTGTGTGTATTATATTTTATATTATATTTTATATCTATACATAAGTTACGGTAAAAGAGAAAAATTCAGTAAAATTAAAATTATGCATAAAATTATGCGTAAATAACTGGTAAGTATGGTAGATTTTGTTTTTAGGCCGGTAATTACACTATAAAAGTTTGATAAAATTCACTTTTATAAAACTCAAAAATCCAACCAATAAAGCTCATAGGTTACATTCGAGCAAATGCAACCAATAAGCTTATTGGTTGGATTTTTCAAGTTTTATAAAATTACTTTTATAAAACTTTTATAGTGTAATCCCGGTTCTTATACCAAGAATTTATCATATTTATCGCTGATTACATCCATTGGTCCCAGGTCGCATTGGTACATTTGGTCGTTGAGATAAATCGTCAACGAATTAATGTACTTGCATTTACCATAGGTTATGCATTCGATCGGTAATGTTGGTTTGATTGAGTACATTACGTTTGGACACTGCCGTTTGGATGCAACTCATTGGATGCAAGACATTTGGACTCGTGCTGTTTGGACGCCGCGGTTTCAACGCGAGCAACGCGTTTTTGCAATGCGTTTCTAAATGCAGACAAATTTGCACAGACGTTTACTCCATTTGGTAAAACATACGAGGGGTTCACACCCATAGTAGACCAAGTCCATTTATCTTTATTATGGATAGTAACACCTTAAAGTCTTTGATAGATAATTAGTTCAGTTCAAGTTAAAACTATCATTTTTCAGTGCCCTGCTTTTAAAAGATTTGTAAAAGTATAGTGTTACAAGAACTTTAAGGTGCAGTGTTTCACTTTTCTGAATATCTTATTGATACAACACCGATTCGGACGTTGCTCTACAGGCTCGTATAATTCCTGGTATGGTTTTTGTATCCATGGCTGATATCGACATTTTACGAGGGGTGAATGACGATGACTGTGAAAGCTATTGACGAAAGTTTGATACCAGTATTAAATTATACTTTGGAGACAATTACATCGGAAAATTGTAAAACAACCACCACAGTCGGTCACTATTTGAGCCATCTAGACCAACCTTGACTCCGCTCTGTCCCCATAGGAGATATAAGCTGGTGACACACTATTTGAGCCAGTAATTTTGGTCCTGTTGAGAGAGCACTATACATGACGCAGAATGCGCAAATAATTATGCAGAAGCAGCTCATCGACGTTTGCGAGCCGAATTTAGTGCTGACCAACCAACTTGTGAAAAAATTCATAGATAATTTTTTTTTAAATTTTAATAAATTGTAAATGATCTATTTTGAAATGATCCGGCCGATTGTTCGGCGTCCAAACGGCACGAGTCCAATAAGCTGCGTCCAAATGCCCTGCTCCTGGTTTGATTTGTAATGTTCGTGGGTGAAGAAAAATTTTTTAACACTCATTCTAATTTAATTCAATTTCTATAGCAAAATGCATGTCTCTCGCGGACGTATCATTAAGTAATAAATTGATTAAATGAAAAGAACAGAGGAGATAGTTTTTTTTTCACATTTATCAAATTTATCAATACATTACTTCATTGTATTTATCAAAAGTATTAATATTGCTTCAATCAGAAAATATGGATAATCGCCAGTAAAAGTGATAAACACATTAAAATTCACCGAGGAGATTGGCGATTATGCATAATCACTGACTTATCGCTTTTGCCGTGACACTTACCGATAAAAAAATAGTTTGCGGGAGTGAAATATATATTCTAAAAACATTCGACAACTCAGTGATAAAATAGTTGAAATTCATGATGTGGATACAACCCCCAGAGGAAATTAAGAAAAGGCTCGGTTGCATGGGTGTAGATACAGGGGGCATGAGGGGGGCAATGCCCCCCATCGTCAAAAGTGAAGTCTATTTATATTATGTATATATGAATTGACATAATCATCATCGTGCCCCCCCCCCCCCCCCCAGACTTCAGAGTCTATCTCCTATGCTCGGTTGTGCGTAAATGTCTCCTAATTCCACTTGTGTTGATTTTTCGCCAAACCAGGTTCGTTTCGCCGTTAAAAATTACCAGTAGGGAGGCGCTGAAATGGACTCTGGTTCCTGGCGACGGGGGGGGGGGGCAGACTCTATTCTATTTCATATCAATATAGAATCTGTTATTGAGGGCTTCCATCTAGCCCTCCACGTTAGCAACTAATTCAGAAATACAGCAATCCGGCTCAGAACTTTTTCAACTCAATATTTTTTACTGTAAATCGGGCCCGTCATTTAGGGAAGCCAAATTAATTTCAGTTTTTGAATTGCCTTGCTCGCGAGCACCGAGAAAGACATTGAAAAAAGATGCCGGTTTTACATGATTTTCCCCCTCGAGGATGTGTGACTTTTGCCCTTGTCGCTATTTGTAATTTCCAGCATAATTTCATGCAAGTATTTTCCTTCTAGAGTTACGGTTCATAGCAAAGTTGCTCACACACACAACTTTTATCAGGGTGCGGGCCATTTCATGGATTTAAACACGAGTCGCGGGCCACATGAGTGATCTGTAAGTGTTCCTCGGATCACTCAAGTTATCTGGAAATGTGCGGTGAGCCGATTAAGTGCTTTGGAACAGCACCGCACGTCACTCAAGTTATCTGTAAATATGCTGCGGGTCACTCTTAAGTGATGTGGAACTGCACTTCTGGCCACTTAATTACTTTGGAGCTGCGCCACGTGTCCCTTAAGTGATCTGTAAATGTCGCGGGTCACTAAAGTTACTGGAAATGCTTCGCGAACCACTTCAGTGATGTTGAACTTCCTGTGTCCCACGGGTCACTCAACTGTTATGGAACACTGTTTCCCACAGGTCACTTAACTGTAGTGGAACAGTCTGTGCCCAACGGGTCACTTAAGTGTTATGGAACTTCAGGCGAGTATTTAGGCGAGTATCTTATCGACCTGGGCTACGACATTTTCGTCTCATCGTCCTCGCGGACTTGATACCTCTGACAATTTATTTATAAAAACACACACACAGTACAAAATACATTATAATCATAATTTAAGTCAGGGCCGGAGCTATAGGAGGGTGGGAGGGGGGTAACTGCCCCGGGAGACAAAATTTAGGATGCGGCAGTTTTAGTTGCGAACGAAGAACACCGTTGTAGAATTATCGAATTTTAAAGTTGTGGGGGGGGGGGGATCACGGTTTGCCCCGTGCGGCAAAAATCCTAGCTACGAGCCCTGATCTAAGTATAAAACAGTTGTACAAAATCATAATCTACGTATCAAACATAAAATCCTAAATCGCATATTGTGTGCCACGGGCCACTTAAGCGCTGTGACAAGGTGGCACCCAGTGACAAAGGTGGAGTCTACTCATCTAATGTATATATGTATATATGAATCGACATCATCATCGTGCCCCCCATCAATAATGACCGCCCTTCCCCCCAGACTTCCAAGTCCATTTCCGCCTATGAACAAGCTGCATCCATAGAAATAACGGAGGAAAGAAAAGTTTTCATAAGCCTTTTACATAGGCGCCTACTGATATTTCGTACAAACCGCAAGTAATTTTTCATTCAAGAGCTAAAAACAACACAAAAATTAGGGGTCACGCGTTCAATTTTACCTTTTATCTTCAAAAATTTTATGATAAAATTTAACGATTGAAAAACACACACACATTATCGTGAAGTGCAAATGTTCCTAAAATTTCCAGATAAAAAGACTATTGCATAGGCCACGGCCTTGGATTAGCAACAAGAGCTAAAATCTAACTTTAAAATGTTGTTCAAGTCACGGCTTTACAATGGGAAATTGCGGTACTATATTCTAAATTTATTTTAATAATTATAAAATATTCTAATTATTTTAGTTTTCATACATATCAAATTTGAATGAAATTATTGTCAACTTTAATCATTTTTGAAAGTCAATAATAATTTAATTTTAATTTATTAAATTATTTATTTATCCTAAAATTGATAAATTAATTAAAAATTAATTAACCCCTTAAAAATAAATGAATTAGTTGAACGAATGAATTAATTGAATGTATTTAATTGCTTTAATTTATCAAAATTAGTTAATTAATTATAAATAAAAAGTTATAATTAAGAAATAAGTGAATTTTTAAATCCGAAAATGATTGAAAAATGAATAAATAAATTTAAAGAATTAATTCATTGAAAACAAATTGATTATAAATAAATAAATAAATTAGAAATAATTAAAAAATAAATGAAGTGTTAAATTAGCTTAAAATAATTTTAAATTAGCTTGATTATTACATTAGCTCATTAACATTGATATTTCATGAATGTTTTGTCTTTCTTCATTTCAATAGTATTCTAATTATTCTAACTTATTACCTTATAATAAATTTGAATAAAATTTTCCCTAATTTTATCGTTTTTGTATATTATTAATAATTTAATTTTTATTTATTATTTCAGTTCATTTACAAAGACTAAATGAATAAAAATAAACAAATTAGTTAAAAACAAATAAATAAAACACAAAAATCAGTTATTTTATATTCCATTTTTAAAAATTCCTTACAATTTAAAAAATTCATTATATTGATGGATGGATCATCACTAGAGATACGTAACTTTCGTATTTACGAAGTAGGCTTATAGTAGATGCGATAAATGCTCAAATTTGGTTTTTATCACTTTTCCGCGAAATCTTGATAAATTACTTTTTTTGAAGCGAAAATAATTAGTAATTCTGCTGAGCACTTGCATTCCAGAACTTTCAACTAAGTACCGTAGTAAGCTTTTATAGTACTTTAAAACTTGGCCTAGTAATTAATCATTAAATAAAAGAGTTGTTTCGTTGGTTTAGTTCATTTTTGCGAATGAAATGCAAAATTTTTCATTTAGGAAATATTTTTGCAAATCAATGCAAAATTTTTGATTTGAAAAATATTTTTGCGGATGAATGCAAAATTTTTCATTTGAAAAATATTTTTGCGGATGAATGCAAAATTTTTAATTCGAAATTTTTATTTTTGAGGATAAATGCAGAATTGTTCATTTGGAAAGTGTTTTTGTGAATGAATACAATTTTTCTTTTGCTTTGGAAATTTTCTTTTGCGAATGAATGCAAAATTTTCGTGATTTGAGCAATATTTTTCACAGATGAATGCAAAATTTTTGTGATTTGAGCAATATTTTTCACAGATGAATGCTAAATTTTTCGATTCGGAAATATTTTCGCGGATGAATGCGAAATTCTTAACTGGAAAATTATTATTTTCGCTAGCAAATAGTTTTTTGTGAAATTTGGGTTTTTCATTTGCGAAATTTGCGTGTCTCTAAACATCACAGATCCATAATGCTGCTTTAAAAGGTAAAGAAACAAATCCGTAATGAAAAATTTTCCATTTGGAAAATATTTTTGTGCATCAATTTTTTCAATTCAATTTCAGTTTTATTCGTCACATTCAAAATACGTACATTGTACAAAAACAGAGGAAATTTATCCAAGGGATCTTCGTTCATCCATACTCCGGGGACACAATTATTGTTAGATGCGAAATTTTTAATTTGTAAAATGTATTTGCGAATGAATTCGAAAACTTGAATTTTTATTTTTTGTGAATAAAAAAAAAAAAAAGAAATTTACAAATTAATTTTTTTTTTGCCAAATTTACGCATCTCTTCATCTTGTGTAACCATCACAGATCCGTATTAATGCTTTAGAACATAGTTTCCCAAAATTTTTGTTCCATCGCCCCCTTCTTCAGAAATTTTTCTCTCTCATCGCCCCCCTACTCAAGCGGATCCATAGGATCCCAAGTTAAACCAGTAGCTTTTATCGCCCCCTAGACTATTCCATCGCCCACCAGGGAGGCGATATTGCCCGCCCACTTTGTTAGACCTGCTTTAGAAAAATAAACATACGTAAAAAAAAAACATAATTTTTTTTATTTTTTTTCTCTAAAAAATCCACCAAAAATAAAATTCCAAAGGAAAAAAAAAAATAATCTCAGAATTATTATTTTTAGTCAAAATTTGCATTTTATCGCCAAGGAAAGCTCAGATTTGGCGATTTTTTTCGGTGATGCAAGTTCCAGCAAATCAAGTCAATGCTTATCAGCAACCCTAAGATGTAGGAGAAACAAACAAAAAAAAGAATCCGAGGGAGGAGGGGGGAACAAATCATCATCATCATCATCAGTCCGCACGTCTTCACACACGTCTCAAGAAGGAGTAGAGTGTGTATGTATGTGTATTGGAACGAAGTCTCGAGACTCCGGAGAGAAGAGAGAGTCTCTCAGTTCTCTGTCGACTCGCGTGAAAAACGCGCCAGCCACCACCGCTTCTCGAGAGCACACACCAACAGCAGCAGCTTCTTTGCATTATTATTCTACTAAAGAGACTTTTGAGACTCAAGACAAGTCTCTTTCTTCGCAACAAACGTTCGCTTTGATCAAAAGAAACAAAAAAACCCTCCTTTTTTTTTCATATATATTTCGGCACGTGAAACAAAAACTTTTGTTTTCGGTTCCCTTTCTTTTTTAACTTTTGTTCCCACTTTTATAAAAGTCCCTCCAATTTTTTTTTCTTTGATTATTTTTTTCCTTGATCAAATGAAAGACGATTGTGTGTTTGGGAAAAAAACACAGTGCGATATTCTACTTTAATTTCTTCTGCTGTTATTGTTATCATCATCTCAAGTGGAAGATCTAATTGGACTGAGTAATTATCGTCATCTTCACGCGTGTTTGAAAACGAAACTGAAAATTATCACCGTCATCTACGGGAAGACAATGTGTGGAATTTTGATTATCCGATATGATTTGCATGTGTGACATTGCTTCTGTACTCGACTGGAACTATATGTGGTTTGGAAATTTTTAGGGATATTCTTCAACTTTTTTGATAAAATCGGACCGTTTCCCCATGATTTTTGTATGAGAAATTTTTCATCTCGATGACCGGCTGTGGAAAGCGAACCGAAAGGATTTCTTGAGCATATTTCTTTGGTCCTGAATTTGATTTCGAATTGTTTTCCCATATGGCAATGGACCGCGAGGACTGCAAGCACGAATACGATGACTGCTGCGATTTGGACGCGGCTTCGTCGAGCGGGGGCTCGCCCAGCGAGGGTGGGCTCTCGCCGGATATGTCGTCGCACCACCACCACCAGATAACGAACATGGACTTGGCGCCCGGTGCCATGGTGGACGCCCTGGACTCGAACCCGCGGATACAGGCCGCGGTGTCGAAGGTCCTGCAGAGCTACGACTGGTCGCTGGTGGCCAAGACTTCGCGCGGGCAGGGCAATTCCGACAAGAGGAAGCCGCACGTCAAGCGACCGATGAACGCGTTCATGGTCTGGGCCCAGGCCGCCAGAAGAAAACTCGCGGACCAGTATCCTCATCTGCATAACGCCGAGCTCAGCAAGACGTTGGGAAAACTGTGGAGGTAAGCAAATCCATTCTTAAATTTTATAGAAAAATTTCTATCAATTTTCCCAAGAAACCCTTGATAATTTGGCGTCTTATAAATGCCAAAATATTCGTATTAATAAATCATTACCTTCCTTTTATTTGATACCTATCATAATAATGGTTGTATCAAGTCATGTGCAACATGTACAGCTGTACAAGGTACATTCAATTTTTCGTTGGTAATACATAGGCCAATATCATTTATTGTTTCGAGGTTGAACCTGCCCTGAAGGCTTAGAATTTGCACAGGGTCGCAATAAACCCTAATTGGTTATGATGGATATAAGGTCATACTATATACCTGGGGTTCTATTTCTAAGATGTTTGTTATAAAAGGATTCGTCATTCTAAGGCAGTGATTCTCAAATGTTGTCACCCGTGGCTCCCTTGCCCTATTCATGATTTATCTGCGGTTGCCCAGATAAGTTCAGTAAATATTGTTACTTATAAAAGAATCACTTCAAAGAATAAATATGTGCAAACTTCTATGTCTCCTGCTCGCAAAAGTTGGTCACCCCCTATGAGCCACGACGCTGACTTTGAGAAACCCTTCCACGGAAACACAACCTCTCCGATAAATATCGTGATTTTTATACGATAAAAATTCCGATACTGGTTGATTTCGATAACCTTACACTTTATTAGATGAATACTAATAAAGGGTAGGGCCGCAACTATTCAAGGGCTGGGAGGATCTTGTGGCTCGGAAGCTTTACTAAGAAGGGCATCGGGTTTACTCTTTTTTTCCGTTCAAATTAACCGGCCCCGGGTGACAAAGTAAATTTTCGGTCATAGTTACGGTTCTGATAATGAATGGGCCATCGAATCCCAGGGACTAAACGATGCCGTGAAGATGACCCCGAATTCGGTTCTTTGTAAATATAAACTTTCGTACTGCAATTGAAACATATTTTTTACCTTCTCGATATTCGAAGCCAGTACATGAGCGATTATGTCATAGAATAACCGTACTGACAGCAAGATTGCAATACAGTGAAATCTCGATATAACGATACTCTGAGGAAAAAGAAAAAAATATCGTCATAGGGATTATTGTTACATTGAGAGCCAGCTGTGTAACACAAAACTATAGGAATTTTAAACAAGGCTAGAAAAAAATATCGTTGTAGAGCAATTCATCGTTCTATCGAGTATCGTTGTAGCGAGGTTTGACTGTACTATAAATATGCAGCCTATATAAGAATAAAATGTCTAGTACGAAGTCTTTGAATCATTTTCACGTAAATAGAAATGAGAAAGTTTCATAGATGGAGCTTATTCTTAAAATACTTGCGAGATCGACAGGATTTACATGCAGGGCCGTAACTGAGGGATTACATGCGGAGCTGGTGTACCTGGTGCACGGCCACACACACAGGATTACGCCGAATTACCTTTCACTACAACAGAGGTCTTCAACCTTTCTCTAGTCGCGAGCACTGCCTGTACCCATCATCAAAAGAAGAGCACCCTTACGGCAAGTTTGACATACATGAAATCAGGATGATTTCAGTCCTTTAAAGCAATTAGTACGATGTTTTTAATTGGAACGTTCACCAAGTGCTCGCGAGCACAAAATCGAACACGGGCATCGATCACTCTGGATGCTTCGGGGAGCACCATGGTGCTCGCGAGCAACGGGATGAAGGGTTTTGCCTGCTCTACAAATTTGTCTAACACTACGGGGAAGGAAGCACCAAAATCCTCGCTTTCCTTAGATGACAGATTAGATTTGTACTTCTAGTTGTAGAGAGTTAAAACGACTTTGATAACATACTGTCTGACTTTAACTTATTCAAAAGTTTGATTAAAGGGGGTGGGGGGGGGGAAAGGGTCTGAATATAAGCTGCATAGCAGCCTGTAGGTTGAGTGGTTAACATATCAGACTTCGGTTCAACAATTATGTTGTTGAATTCTAGCTAGAAATGCCCAGCCACGCCGAAATTAGTTTTTAGCTGTAGATTCCGGTCTAATGGGCCCTAGGGAACAAAAGATGACCGTATTGCAAGGGCCCCGCCCTTACAAGACGAGAGACCAGGCGCGCCTCAACAATTTCGGGCACCAGAAATGTTTAGGACCCGCACTTTGCTTCGATTCTATATATTTTATGGGGGGAGAGGAATCGGTATATATTATTTCATCATGTACAGGAAAATGCTAAGAAACATTCATCAAACATCATACAAAACATTTTAGAAACACAATTTAATGTAGATTGACACAAAAAATTGAGAAAAAAATTCCTGAAACTAATGAAAGTTTGAGAATTGATGAAAAATAATTATTTTGGAAGAAATAATCCCAGCATCAATAAAAATTTGAAACTAACGAAAAAATAGTAATTCCATAATTGATGAAAACTCAAACTATTAACGGAAAAAAATTCCATTTTCATTATAAAAATTCAGAACCAATGAAAAAAATAATTTCAATAACTAATGAAAGAAATTGTTCCAGAATCAATGGAAGAAATTATTTTAGAACTAAGGGGGGGGGGGGAGGAGAAATTGTTTCAGAAATAATTCAAGAAATTGTTTCAGAAGTAATTGAAGAAATTGTTTCAGAGTCAATGGAAGAAATTGTTTCAGAGTCAATGGAAGAAATTGTTTCAGAGTCAATGGAAGAAATTGTTTCAGAGTCAATGGAAGAAATTGTTTCAGAGTCAATGGAAGAAATTATTCCATAATTGATGAGAGAAAATGCAGAATTAACAAGAGAAAAAAACCAGAATTGATGGGAATTAAGAATTAATGAATTCTCTCTCTCTCTCTCTCTCTCCCTCTCCCTCCACAATAGATGAAAATTCAGAATTAACGATGCAAAAAAATTCCAGATACAATTAATGCAAAAAATAATTTAAACACTAGTGAAGGCTACCAATAATTTACCGAGAGTGCAGGGCCTCACAAAATGTTGGGCCCGGCTCGACCGCGATTGGGTGATATCAGTTAAGGGTGGCTCTGCATAGTGCACGGGCAAATCTTCAAACTTTTTCAATCGTGAGTGCCGTCCATTTTTATGCTCAGAAGAGCACTCATGTGGTAATTCTGATATAGTAGAGTCTTGATAATTCGATTCTGGAGACTTCGAAGTTCCGGATAATCCGAGGTACTTTTTTCGAAATTTCTTTTTAAAAGCCTGTGTGTTCCGCCAATGTATCGAGCTATCTTTCATTTTGTCTCTCATTCTTCTTACAAAATACGAATAATTTCAGTGCTAAGGGATTAAAGGATCTTAACAGGGACTGAAGGGGGTTCTTGATCCCTAGATTGAGTTCTTCGGTGGTCTTTAAGGTCAATTTTTCATAGGCCCTTCTATAGTAAATTTTTAGTTTGCAAAAAGAAAAAAAAAACATTCGTATATTGGGCCTTTATGCTCGAGCCCTTATCAGTCTCATTTATAAAGAGACCATGGGCATTGGCAGTTTTGTAACGAACTTCAAAGAGACCGGAGAAATCACTTCGTTATTAAAAATTTCATTATAAAGGAATTCCAGGTTTTTGCATTGTTTTTATGTAAACTTATTTGGGGGATTAGTAAAGTGTTCGTTAAAACGAGATTTTTTTGCTATAACGGTATTTGTTGAAACGGAATTCGACTGTATATACAAATATAAAAAATAGGTAAGAGTAGATACCCCAACCTTACGAAGCCTTTTTTTATTACCTTTTTAATTATCTGATTTCCATAAATACGAGGTGGCCTCGGTCCCGTTCACCTCGGTATATCGAGACTCTACTGTACATGCGCAAAATTGAAATCAGCATAATGTAATTTGAATGGGTTGTCGATCATGTGACCAAGCACTCTTTCTTGGGAACTAGCCTGCGACAGACCGAGAATACGTGTCGTAAGATGCGAATTTGAATTCGGGGGGGGGGGGATATAAAACACATACGTTGGTGTTTTATACCCGTGCACATAACATTGGTGCTTTAGAACCCCCTGAATTTCTAAACCGAAGCAAATTTGACTCGATATTGCTGCCATCTGCTGGTTTAAATTTGAAAACTGTTAAGAAATTGAATTTTTTAAATTTTTCAATGCAAATATTTAATGTTTCATAGAAGAGGATAGAAACGTGATGACTAAAATTTAAATAATTATTTAATCTTGCAATCATATTTTAAATTAAAATAGAATTTTTAAATTTAAATGTAGAAATAAAATTTATATAAATAGAAAAATAATCTTTATTATAAGTTCTTAATTTGCATCGCGGTAGTTCTTTCGGAAGGTGGAAGAACAATGATGAGTACGGTAGTCTATATTGTGCCACAAGGGAACCTCGTCAAGACGAAATAAGGCTTTAGTACAGGGTGGCAGGCATACTATATTTTGGTTGTTTAGGTATGGGTTTGAATCCTAGTTGGGACATGAACGCCGTTGCCTTCCTCTTCTAGATCAGGTCTCAGCTTCGTGCCCCGGTCTATAACGAACCCTAATACAGGGCCGCCCTCTTATCAGACGTGGAGCCCCGAGTGAAAATATTTTTGAGGTGCCTAAGTCCCGATTTTATGCATTTGGGAAGGAGGTGAGGGGTTGGGTCGTCATCCAAGGATTCATGCGTTATCACAAGAATATACAGGAATGCTGAAAAATATCTACTCAGCAATGAATATTCGGAATTAATCAAAGAAAAAAATCTCAGAATTTATTAAAATTCAGAATCTGTCAAAATAAAATTTCAGAATCGATGAAAATTCAGAATTGGCAAGAAAAAAATATCCCGTAATTGAGTTGCTTTATTCAGAAAATTCGAAAATTCAAATGTAATGAGAAAAATCCCACATTTGTGAGACAAAAATTCAGATTTAATGAGAGAAAAAATCCCAGAATTGATGAAAATTCAGAATTGATGAAAATTCAGAATTAATGAAAGACAAAATCCCTAGAATTGATGAAAATTCAAAATTGATGAGAGAAATAATTCCAGAATTCATGAATGAAATCAGTTGAAGCTCTGATACCTTGTTTACTTCAAAAAAAAATGTATATTTTTTCAATTCCATTACCGTAAATGCGGGGCCCCGTGTGACCGCACCTGTCGCACACCCGTAAGGCCGGCTCTGAGAGGAAGATAACTGCAGAATGACTATCAAGGGAATTGATGTTCATACGTCCTGATTTTGATTTGAAGAGTGGCCTCGGCAAAGCGGGCAATTAACAGGGCACCTCGACTGGAGTAAAAGATTGGTTTACCACCGATGACAAGTGTCGTTCAAATTAGGAGGCCCTGAATAGGCGGGATGACCTGGGTAAATGGATCGCATCAATCAGAATCAAGTCCACATTCGCAGGGCCGCCTTTATCAGACGCAGAGCCCGGTGCAAAATTAATAGCGGGGTGCGTATCAACAATTTCGGGGCCCCAAAAATGATTAAAACTCCGTTTGCCCTAATTTTATATATTTTGTGAGAGAAGGGAATCGAGCATCCATTGTTACATAATACAGGGCCAGGAAGAAATAATTCCAGGATTGAACAAATAAATAATATTTTCCGAATTGACGAAAGAAATAATTCCATAGCTGATAAAAGTTCAGAATTAATGAAAGAAATAATTCGAAAATTGATGAAATTAATGAAGAATTAATGAAAAATCTGAGCTAATGAAGAATTAATGACAAATCTGAGCTAATGAAGAATTAATGAAAAATCTGAACTAATGAAGAATTAATGAAAAATCTGAGCTAATGAAGAATTAATAACAAATCTGAGCTAATGAAAAAAATCATTCGAAAATCGATGAAAGTTCAGAAGTAATGAAAGAAATAATGAAAATTCAGATCCAGTAGAAGAAATAATTCCAGAATCGATGAAAGAAATAATTTTAGTATAAATAAATGTTCCAGAATTCAAAAAAAAATTCCAGAATAAAGGAAATGTCTTAGAATTGATGAAAATTAAGTATTAATGAAATTAATCAATTTCGCAATTTTTGAAGATTCGGAATTAACGGTATGAAAAAATTTCAGAATTAATAAAAGAAATAATTAAAGAATTGTTATTAAAGCCTCCATTAACTAACCGTGAGTGCGGGGGGGGGGCTCACCCTCACAAAGCGCGTGGCCTGGAGTGACCGCAACTGTCGCACCCCCCCCCCCCCCCCCCCGCATGTGGCTCTGCAGATTCGTTCGTAGGTGCAATCAAAGATTCACAAGCATTTCTACATTCGAATACACTTCAAAAAATGACCGCGGAAACTCTTCGACGGCACCGTAATTCAACGGCACACCGGTCGAGAATCACACTGTCTTAAATACTCATTTCAATTCAGTACCGAATTACTGATACAGGGGACACCAAAATGGATACTGGTCCCGGGTGACAGAGTGACTTTTCGTTTCCTATTGCGACCCTGTCTCCTGAGTAGTCTCACGGCAACCTTAAGTGCCACGCCGTACCGCTTGGGACTCTTCATTTTATAAATCTGAATATTTACAACACATACAGTAGGTTTTACATGATAAAAATAACAAGGCGTTGACATGTTTATGTTTAGTATTACCCAAATGTGCTCAACCTATCGAAGAGTGTGGGCCACTTCATTGGTTTGAAAACGCGTCGCGGGCCACTTAAGTGATATGGAAATGTGTCACGGGTCTCTGAAGTGATTTATAAATGTTCCCCAGGCTACTTAAGTGATCTGGAACTGCTCCGCGGGCTGCTTAATTGAAGTGAGAATGTGCCGCGAGTCACTTAGGCAATCTGAAACAGCGCTCCAGGTCACTTGAGCGATCTGTAAATGCCACGGGTCACTTAAATAATCTTTAAATGTGCCTCCAGGTCACTTGAGTGATCGGGGGAATGTGCCGTGGTCTACTTGAGTGATCTAGAACAGCTCCCAGGTCACTTGAACGATCTGTAAAGGTGCTGTGGATCAACTAATGGGTCTTATAATGTGATCTCGTAATTGAGTTTATACTTAGATTATGATTTTATAGTTGTTATGATTGTAATGTATATTTTGTAATGTATGCTTTTTTATGAATAAATTGCCAGGGGTATCCAGTCCGTGTGGACAATGAGCCGATATTGCCATATGGCGATGTGGCCTGGGCATCTTTCAGTTTGACGGTCTTATAATGTTCTGCGGGGTCACTCAAGTGATCTTTAAATGTGCCGCGGCCCACTTGAGTGATCTGAAATAGCGCATCAAGTCACTTGAGTGATCTGAAATAGCGCATCAAGTCACTTGAGTGATCTGAAATAGCGCATCAAGTCACTTGAGTGATCTGAAATAGCGCATCAAGTCACTTGAGTGATCTGAAATAGCGCATCAAGTCACTTGAGTGATCTGAAATAGCGCATCAAGTCACTTGAGTGATCTGAAATAGCGCATCAAGTCACTTGAGTGATCTGTAAATATGTCGCGGATCACTCAAGTCTAGGAATGCGACACTTAGTTCATTTAAAAAACGAGGTGTAAGGTCACTGACCACATCAGATGTCTTTGAGGGCTACAATTGACCCGCGGGCCATAGGTTGAACATGCATGGTATTATGTTGTCTGTTTGTTCAATAAATTAAGTGTGTGCAACAGTATCAGTTATAAATTTTGTTTGGGAAGGCTAGGCTTTAAATGCCTCCTCTCCTTTAACTAACTGCAAGTGATACTGATCTCAAAATGATGGAAGAACATCTAATTAATGTAAAAATAAAACTTGAAATACAAACGCCCTGCAAAAAAAAATCTCTCATTTGTGAATTTTTCTTTGATTACCTTAAATTGGTGTTGCACACATTCATCTAAATAATTTGGTGAACAGTTTTTATCTTCTCAAAAAAAAACCATAGATACTGTACATCGGGGTGGCCCACAAGCCTCATGCGGCCCGTGAAGTGATTTTGTGCGGCCCGCGACAAGGTAAAAAGTATCGCGAAAAAATTAAATTTGTGATCATTATTTTTGAGCTATCGGTTTCAACAGCGGATTTATTGATTAACAAACTGCTTGCAAATTTCTTATTTCCAGTGACGAAATTAGTAATTTAATTACTAACTAATTAATTCAATTAATAACGGAAGTGGCTTACACACCGATATTGCACCACTGATGCGGCCCGCGACGCTATAGTTGCCCATTATGTTGGCCTGCGAACAGAAAGAAGTTGGCTACCCCTGCTGTACATCATATACGTTCTTAATAGGGCTGAGAATCGATTAAAGTTTTTAATTGGTTAATCAAAAATGTTTAATCGATTAATCGAATTTTAATCGAATATATTTTTTTTTTATCATATAATGTAAGAAGATGGTATAGTATATTTTATTGATATCACTCACCTATCCCGTGCATGTAAACCAATATAGGAATAGGTTAAGAAATTAAAATGGCTGCCCGCTTCAAGCAATTTAATATTCTGAACATAATTGCCAAAACCCGTGGTTTCTACACTCGGATCTTGTCATTTTATTTTAAAGAAGTCGGTTATTTTTGGTAAATATTCACTGATTTCGAAACTACTTTTGATTATACTGTTGCTTGCTTGCCCAGAAACTCCTCTTGAATATGGTACTTGTGAGGAGGTGAGCTGATCCTTCCAAGAATACGGAAAATGTACTGTTCATAGTGGGTTGAGAAATAGTGGAGAAAATTCCCTTCTAACTCAATTTGAAACTGAAATCATCAAGTTCCGTTGAATCTACATAATTTCATCAAAATATTGATTCAAATATTCTAAATATGGTCACTTATATAAAATAGTGATTCACAAACAAGTAAATTCACAAACTTTTAATAATAATTTTAATCGAATTGCTCGAGTCGATTAACTCAATTAAAAATTTTAGCTGCGATTAACAATTGATCGATTAACCGACCCGATTAATCGGAACAGCCCTACTTCTTAATATAGTTCTTCCTCACTAAACGTATAATTGTGGTTTTCAACAGACAATCTGAGGATCTCTGATCAGGGCCTGTTTATCGCATGGGCAAACAGGGCACGTGCCCATGGCTCACTAATTTTCAGGTGGGGAGCCCAGAAATTTCTGTCTCTTTGTATGTATATTAGTGATTTATTTCCCTTTCGTAGAATACAGTCAGAGGACATTTTGATGTGTTTGAGGAATTGGGGGGGGGGGGGGGGGGGCGTTCTCAATCCCACAGGTTCTCAACCGGTGCTTCGCAGAGACCTTTATGTGCCCTCCGTTGCACTTCCTGGGGGCTCCGCGGTCACCCGAGGAAAATAAAATAAATCAGTAAATTTGATTTTTTTTTTAAAAAAAGCCCCTACGGGGATTCGTCATATACAAATAATCTTCTCAAAAGCGAGTAAATAAAAGGTTGAGAACCGCTGCTGTTTTGGTTACTCACATGCTTGCACGGTTTCTTGGTCACTCATTCGGCCGCTCACTGACCTAGTCTTTCGCTCGTTGGGTCACTCCATGCTTACACATTCAATAGATCACTCTTCTAGTCAGACACATGCTTGCATATTTTCTTAGTCAGCGACGTGACTGCACACTTTCCTGGTTATTCACGTGCATGCACACTTTCTTCGTCAGTCACTTGCTTGCACATTTTCTTGGGCAGTCACGTGATTGAACATTTTTTGGTCAGTCAAGTGCTTGCACACTTTTTTGGTCGTTCACCCACCGAGTCCTTCGCTGTTTAGGTCACTCTTTTGGCCGCTGCCATGCTTACACATTCTATAGGTCCCTATTTTGGTCACTTTCCTGCTCACACACCGTCTAGGTCACTCTTTTGGGCAGCCACATGCTTGCACACTTACTTGGTCACTTACCGAAGTGGTCCCTCTCTCTCTGGGTCACTCTTTTAATCACCCATACTGTTTTAATCACCCGTACTCTTTTAATCAACCATACTCTTTGAATCACCCATTGTTTTCGTCACTTACATGCTTGCAAACTCTCTAGGTCAGAGGTTCTCAACCCGTGCTCTGTGTGCTTTTCCAAGAGGCTCTACGAGTGCCCCAGGACAATAAAATAAATCTGTAGATCTGATAAAAAAAAATTTGAAGAAGCCCATATATAGGCGGGATGGGCCCCCGCCATAGAAATTATAGAGTAAAAAAGGGCTCCATGGGTTAGAAAAGTTTGAGAACCGCTGCTCAATCCTAATTCAATGTATATGATACCACAAGAAAAAAGAAAAGTACCTAGAAGCAGGTTCCTTGTTGAGGGAGATACTGTTTAGTAGAGATCTCTTTTTCTCATAGGGACAATTCAGGTGTACAGTCAAACCTCGTTAGTGCGTCACCCGGTTAACACGTCACTCCGCTTACCGGATCACTTTCTGGAAGTCCCTATTATCTTCAGGGAGGAAATGGCTTACTCCGTTTAATGAGTCACTCCGCATATCAAGTCATATTTTTGCTCTCGCAAGAGTGACTCATTAACGAGGTTTGACTGTAGTATGTCGCTTTGCAGTATGTGGTGCATTGATATTGCAACTGACATCTAGAAAAGTTGCTTATGAAAGTATTTTGGAAAATTTTTCTTTCTTAAATTGCAAAACAGATGAAGTCTTTCGCAGAGCCTTCCAGCAGAGTGTTCCAGCGGCATTATAACGTTATTTTGGATGATGATTTTGTTGAAGAATTTCAGCAATTTCCTGCCAATCGAAAAGAGAATCGAGAGAAAACGCTAGCGAAAGTTGCTGCATAATCTTTTGGCGTAAGAGCAACATTCCAAAATGCTCTGCTCTACCAATTTCCTCGACTATTCCCATGAGAAATTGTACAAGTGATCGAAGTTTTCCCCTTTCGAAAAGATTGAAGTCTACATGTTCTCGAGCAAAACACAAACTTACACAACTTTCAATACGTACTTTCATTTGAAAGTGATATATTACTTCGAATTTACAATATGACGAACCCGATAGAGCCTTTACAGCACCGAAGGCAAGGAAAAAAATGGTCAGTTTTAGTGACCGTTTTGACCAACACACACAACACATAAATTCGATACTGCATCTTATTAAGTAAATACCTGACAGAGCAATTTATGCTTGTCATTATGTTGTAAAAAGGGTGCGTTAATGCAGTCCATGATAATTATCCATTAATTTTGATTAACGAATAATATCTAAATGCTTTCTTCGTAAAAATATACGCTAGTTGAATCAAAATAGATCTCCTCACTGCATCTTTACGTGTATCGTTTCGTCATGCGTATTTTCAAAGCCCAAAATTGTGTGGCGTGTAGTCAGAACATGATATCCCCAAAAAATGGCTTTTCGATCTGAAAGTAAGTCTTGCTAGTTATAACTAATAAGAAGTGAGATAAATGCACAAATACGTGCGTGCGGCTAAACAACATGCTCATGTATGATATTTTCATTTCATATATCTCAAAAATGTGATTTTGGAATTATCATGTTCTGACCAAACACCACAGAATTATGAGTTTGTTCTGGATATTTAGTTCCCTCATGTCGTTGTGAATTTTCAAACGCAAAATTTAATACTTTGATGAAAGTGCAAAGTAAGATAATGCCATACTTGAATGCGGATGGATACTTGAGTTACGCGGAACTGCCAAGGGGGAATCACTCAAGTCATCTGTGCACGTGACAATCCAATGAGAATACAACAGTAGAATTAACTGTGAGATAAGAAGTTTGGAAACCCTTAGAGGTATAGCCAAATAGCCTCACAAACTATTGATATTCAAACCGCATTCATTCGCATTTTCTCGTAACCATGTCAGAGCTGCCCTTAGGGAAATATGCACCAGCCCCGATTCGAGAGGGGCCGTCAAAAAATATTAATTATTCATTTGCAATAATTAAGCAAGGTGGCTGCGCTTAAACTATATGAAAATAAAATTATGAGAGAAAAACAGGCGAAAATTATTCGTCCTGAAGAAGCCACGCGTCTATTGATATCAGCCCTGAATCATATTTCCCGCATTTGTTCGTATTTCCTCGGTACACACATCGGGTTAGTATAATCAAATACAACGGTGCAAAACTTTAGGAAAGTGCGGGCCACAATCGGTATGAAAATGTGTCACGGGCCAGTTAAGTGATCTGAAACAGCACCGCACGTCACTTACGTGATCAATTGGCCATGGGTCATTAACATGATCCTGAAATATCACGGGCCGCTCAAATGATCTGGAGCATAAGTGATGTGTAATTGTATCGAGGATCGTTTAAATGATCTGAAACTGTGCGACAGGTCCCTTAAAGTGCTCTGTAAATGTGTCACCAGCCGCTTGAGTGATCTGTAGCTGTACCACGCGGTTAACTTGAGAGATGTGCAGCCGCACTATTAATGCGTGAGGCCACATCAGATGAATCCGAGGGCACCGTTTGGCCCGCTGGTTATGGGTGGAGCATGTATGGTCTAACGCAAGGGTGCTAAACCGTTAGGAGAGTGCGGGCCACTTCATAGGTATCGAAACACTTCGCGGGTCTCTTACGTGATCTGTGAATGTGTCGTAGGACTCGTCTATAATCTGTAAATATGTTGCGGTCACTTAAGTGATGTGGATTTTTACCACTGGAAGTGATCTAGAACCGTGTCGTGGGCTACCAAAGTACTTTGTGAATGTGTCGCGGGCCACTTCAATGATCTGTAAATACGCCGCTGGTGATTTCAGTTATGCGAACTGTACCGCAGGTCACTTGCGCAATTTGGAACTATACCCACGGGCTTCTTAAATGCTTTGAAACCGATTCACAAATTACTTAAGTGGTCTGTAACTGTGTCGCGGGCCACTTAGATACTATAGAATTGCGTCGTGAGCCACTTAGGCATTTTGAAAAGGTGTCGCGGGTCACTCAATCATCGGTAAATATGCCGCGATCTGTAACCGTGCCACTTAGTTCATTTCTACAGAAGGTACGTTTGAGGTCGTGGGGCCACAACAGATGAATCCGAGGGCAACATTTGACCCGACGGCCATGGGTTGAGCATGTACGGTCTAACAGCTCCTCTAAGCAAGGACACGCGAAAAAGCACCTTTATACTCCATACGAACGGCACGAAGATCGAAATCTCAACATCAGATATGAAAAAGACGTCTTTTTACCCCTTCCGCCTAAGAAAAAACACGCGTAGGAATTCCCATGCCAAGGGTAAGAGGGGGAGCCAAAGCTTATTCTCGCTAACAAGATGACGATCCCGATAAAATTTACCTTCTTCCGGATTTAAAAATGGGAATTTTTCAGGAAAAAAAGAAAAACAAAGAAGCCGCCTTGAGTTGCCGAACAAAGACCTCCAAGTGATATGGTTTTCTTTGGGGAAGGAATTATAGAGGGAGAGACACATCATTGAAATCTTTGTTTGTTCCAATGACTACGCCATTGTGTGCAAGCGTGTGTTGTGTACTTAACTGTAGAGCATTTACCGTATTTTTTTTTTTTTTTTTTTAACAGCCTTTATCTGATTGAAAACGTTTAAAAGAGATTCCATCCAAAAAAAAAATTTTTTTTTTCTGCATTGAAAACACATACTTTTGTATGATTTGATGCCCAAATAGAAACGATGGAATTTTTGAGTTTTAACGAATTCTTGATTTCAAAAATTTTTGAATGTAATTATAAAGTAATTAGAGGGCATTAATTTAATTTTTTCCGACAAGATCAGCTTGAAATTTTTACGTTCTCTCTCCATTTTCATAGTAATTTAATGAATTTAAATTCCGGTTGAGATTGTTTTCTGTTGAATAGTATCTTGTATTGGAATTCGGAATCAATGCCGATTCCCAAAATTTCGATTGAACTTTTTGCCACTTTTTTTAAATTTTACCGAAAAATATGTGATTAAATTATAACACTTCATTTATCTGTGCTTAGATGACGAAATGTCATAAGTCCCTTTTCCAAAAAAATTGAATTTGTTTGCATTCCGGTGTAAAGTTGGTCAAAATTTTGTCTCTCTCTTCCAGTTTATGAGGCAACAATGAAGGCAAATTGCAATAAGTAAAAAAAAAAATCACAGTAGTTTAACAAAATACTGTTCACAAATTTGCCATCGTGAAATTTTGAAAAAGTGACTTAATATTGTGCCTTCTGAACACAGTTATATGAACACTATTATTATTATTAATTTATTCAGTTTCATTGAAATTGATTATCTCGCGTCTTTTGCTCCATTTTCGTATCAAACAATGCAGTTTCTTGAATTTTTAACAATGATTACAAGCTTTGTTGCATAAACAAAGAATTGGAAAATTGTTTTAAAATCAACTAGTGTCAAAAGACAGACATAACAGCTAGATAGATATGTTTTGTTATCCTGTAAATAATGGTTTTTATTTTCTTTCAAATTCATTGTTAGGCATAGGCGTTTTAGAAAATAAATTTTTGGCCATAGAGCACCGAAAACACTCTTATCTCTTTGGCTAAGAGTGGTTTCGGTGCTCTATGCTCTTTTTCATTAAAAATCTATGGTTAGACAAAATGTCATTATAACGTAGTGGTCATTTTAATTTAATTGTTTTTTTTAATTTTTTTCAAGATTAGACTGAAATTTTTACGTTCTCTCTCCATTTGCATAGTAATTTAATGAATTTAAATTCTGGTTGAGATTGTTTTCTGTGAATTTTGATCTTGTATTGGAATTAGGATGAATGGAATTAATGCCGATTCCAAAAATATTTATTGATTTTTTGCCATTTATTTTTGTAATTTTTCCGAAAAATATATGATTAAATTACAGCACTGTTCATTTATGTGAACACTGTTATTATTTATTTTATTTTATTATTATCGTAGGGCTTAAAGCATTGATAAATTTAGAGTTTTTATGAAAGTTCGATGTAGATGGAATTCTTTTGGTGATAACTACTTATTGCGATCAGAAAAATGCTCAGGAATTCATTGTTATCCTGTGCTGATTGTAAAGGCATTGTTGTAAGGTACTCATTGTTAAGCATCATTATTATATACTGTTTAAAAAAAAGAATTTCTCTCTCCATCAAAATAATGTTTAGTTAGACGTTCTTATCAAACAAGATATTATTGAATTAATACGAAAATACGTTTGTTTTGTATCATTTTCTCATTTCCCTGTTGGGCAATTTGCCTACTGTGTGTGCTCTTTGTATTTGTATTTAAGCGATGTAGGACAATCAGATACCGTTCAACAAAGCATCGCTATCAAATGAGCACAGTTACGAGATAAATGTTCAGCAAAGGATTGTTATGAAATAAGGAATGTGATCGAGAAATGTTCAGTGAATGATTATTATTGAATTGTATGTATGAATTATCATGTTTACCGACGATGCGACTATTGGGTATTATGCCTAATTACCGGTAAAAAGGATTGATTTAGGGAAATTTATCAAATTCACCTTCAACGCTTAAGTAATATGCATAATCACCGGTGAGAGTGATAAATTTATGGAAATTTATCAAACCTACCAAATGGTTGGCACGTATGAATAATAACCCCATTTATCACATTTATCATAAAATATTCAATTAAAAGCCAATTTTATCAGTAATAATTGTTGTTAAATTACAGTTAGCTTTATTTGAATGAAAGCACATGTGAAATTCTTCAAGAAAAAAAAAATATCCAATATGTCGAAATTGTTGAAATCAAGGATTTCTGAACATTTTGAAGTTCAAAAATAATAATTTTTTTTTTTTCGGGTTAATATGATGCGTTAAGGCTTTTTATTTCCTTCCCTCTCTCAAACGCGGTTTTATTTCAAGTCTTAGAAGTTACCTTCAATTCGCCTCAATATTCTTCGGAGCAGGGTCTCTGTCCAAGTGACAATATCCAGACTACGAAAACATGCAATAAAAACTTCACTAGACGATTATAATCATTTCTATCTCTCTCTCTCCCCCATACACATACTGTTTTATTTCTTTAATTTTTCTCTTTCTTGAAATCAGTGGCAACGTAAGAAAGTGAGTGGTTGGTGGTGATGGTGGTGGTGGTGTTATGATGGGATTTTTGGGTGTTGCCACATTGCCTTATGAGTCGCCGAGGTCATCCGACAGCCGGGACGACTGTAACTCTACTCTGACATTTCGTCTCTCTTTCCTCTTGCTTTTTGTCACGTTTTCTGGTTAGGATGCTTTTTAATCAACGACGGCAGCAGCTGTTTTAACTAGTCTCCAGGCCTTGTGATCGCGGACTAAATTCAAGACTCGAACCCTAAATTCAAAACATAAGAGAAACCCCGAGTAATAAATAATCTATTATATGTTGCGCTTAGCATTAATCGATTTCATTGAAATTGATTATCTCGCGTCTTTTACTCCTTTTTCGAATCAAATAATTGAGTTTCCCCGAATTGTTTGCTAAAATTATAATTGATAAGTGATTTCTTGCGTAAACAAAGATTGGGAAATTGTTTTAAAAATAGCAATGCAATATTATCGAAAGATAGAAATATCAGCTAGATAGATGTTTTTCGCCCTGTAAATAATAGGTTTTTTTCCTTTAAAATCCATTGTTATTCCGGAATTACATTATAAAAGTTACATAGAAGATCTTTCACATAACTTGAAAACAAAACAACCAATATTCGTTACATTCACTCGAATCTAACCGATACGCTTTTTGGTTGCATTGCAAGTTTTATAAAAGAACTTTTATCAAACTTTTGCAGTGTAATCTCGGCATTATACATAGGCCTTTTAGAAACCACTCTTAGTCAAAGATTTTCATTGAAATCGATGGCTTGCCGAAGAGGTTCCTTTTTTGGGCTATTGTTGGCAATAGATCTTTATGAAAGCTATCGATAGCCAAAGAGCTTCCTTTTCGAGTTATTGTTAGCAACAGATCTTTATGAAATTGATATTATAATGATATATTATTTGTCATAGATATATTATTTCTTTAAGAAATTGATAGCTAAAACACTTCCGTTTTTTGTTTCATTGTTTACGACAGACATTTATGAAAAGCTATGGATAGTCAAAAAACTTCCTGTTTGTGTCACTTATGGGAACAGATCTTTATGAAAAGCTATGAATAGTCAAAAAGTTTCTTTTTTGTCATTGTTGGTAACAGACTGTTATGAAAAGCTATGGATAGCAAAAGATCTCGCATTTTTGGGATTTTTGGGCCGTTGTCGGTAGTAGACCTTCATAAAAAGCTTTAGATAGCCAAAGCGCTTATTTTTTTTTTTTGGGGTCAGTGACAGACCTTTATGAAAAGTGATGTTTGGCTTAAGGCATCGCTTCATCGTTCCCTTGTTTGGATCATTTTTGATAACAGATCTTTACAAAAAGCTATGGATAGCCAAGAAGCTTTCGTTTTGAATCATTGTTGGCAATACAACTACATGATGAACTAATTGCTAGCCGAAGAGCTTCCGTTTGTTTAGCTTCAATTTCTTCCAGCCGTTGTTGATAACAAACCTTCATGCCAAACCAAAAATTTTGTAAAGAGCTAATGTTAAACAGAGATCTTTGTGAAGAGCCATTCTTAGCCCGAAGATGTTTTAAAAACTATGGCTCCGAAAAAAGAGCTTGCTGTTACTGGGCCATTGATGGTAACAGATTTTTTTTAAAGCAATGACTTGCCAAAGAGATTCTTTTTTCCAAGCTATTGTCAGCCATATTATTAGGCCTTTATAAAAAATAGTTCGGTTGCGAGAGGGCTTCCATTTTTCATATATCATTGTTGGCTAGAGATATTTACGAAGAGTCATTGTTCGCCATAAAACTTTCTTGAAATGATTTTTGGTCATTGATTTTGCATAATAAGACATTGTTATGAGAATGCATTTTTGAGTGCTGTTAGCTAAGAAAATATACTAGCTAACTATACAGTGCTTTCAAGAAAATATACTGCTGGTCAAAGGCCATCGTGAAAAGACATGCTAGTCTGAAGACCTTCATGAAAAATCATGACTGAATGAATGAATGAACGCCAGGGTCTCTGCCACCGGACTTATCCCGTTGCCGAGATCTCTTCCAGCCAAGCTTCGTGGCAGAGTCTGGAACAAAGTGAGTGCACCTAACAGTCTAAGTGTGTAGCTAGTGTTGTGTCTGATATTTCAATGCTGCCATCTATACTTCAAATTGTGAGTGAAGTGTAATGATTGAATATTCGTAACGTTGTAGGCATGTTGCTCTCTGTGGCGAGACTTTTTAACGGGGAGATCGGCTCGCATTCGTGCCCTGAAGTTGGGAACCACAGAAAACCAACTTCAGCCGACCACCACTGTGGCGCCGGTGGTGTTCGAACCCGGATCCCCGCGATGCGAGTCCGTCACTATGCCTACTCGACCACCACAGCGGCGAAAAATCATGACTGAAAAAATATCTTTCTTCTTTGAGATATTGGTGGCACTATACCTTAATGAATTTCTAATTAGCCGAAGATCTTGAAAATGCATTGTAAGCCAAACAATCTTCCCTATTGTTGAAGATATTGTTGACTATAGATCTTCACGGAAAGTTACTGTTAGCCAGAGACATTTACGAAGTGTTATTTTCTGGTCGAAGAAATCTTTACAAAATGTCATATTTGGCCATAGACCCTTATGAAAGTCTATTGTTAGGCAGATTTTCATCTATACGCTTGCTTGTTAGTCATTAGAAAATATAATTGTAACGAAGAAAGACGCGTTCTAAGTCACTGTGGGACATAAACTTTTATGTCCCGAAGCTATCCTTGGTTATAGAGCTTTATGTTGAAGCCACTCTTAGTTCAAGATTTTATAAAAAGGTATTCTTGTAGATGAAAATTTCACGAAAAGCCATTGTTAGCCGAAGATCCTTGATTTGCAAGTCATTTTTGGCTATACATCTTCTTAAAAAGCCACTTTTAACCAGAGATCTTTACAGAAACCAATTTGTATTTGGTTATTATGAATAGCCATAGCTAGCCAAAACAGGCTTACATTTTGAGTGATTGTTGTGTAGTACGTATACTTATATGAACAATCGTGACTACCCGAAGTTTTTTTTTGTTGAGTCATTCGCGGTGATACATCTTTGTAAAAACCCATTGTTCTGTCCATAAATATTCATAAAAAAACCATTATTAACAATTTAGAGTGTTTTCATTTATAAATTCATTGTTGGCTATATATTGCGGTGATCAAAAAATCGAATAGAATGCTTGGTCTCATTTTCCAAAAGGTCTCTTCGCGTTCTCCTAAAGTCATTCTTCCGCTTTTTCGAGGCTTAGTTCGTCCTGGACTGGAGTATGCTGTAAGGCTTTGGGGACCATACCTACAGAGGGACACAGAATCGGTTGAAGGGGTGCAGAGAAGAGCTACGCGTGTCCTTATTGGCACACGGGGCTTGAGTTATGAAGAGAGACTTCATTTTTTGAATATGTTTACATTGGATGAACGCAGGTGTCGAGGAGATATGATCGAAGTGTTCAAAATTTTCAATGGGATGGATAGGATGGACCATGAACTTTTAGTACACCGCCAGTCGACTGCTTTTACAAGGGGACACCAGTATCGATTGGTGAGGAACAATGCAAGGCTATGGTGTCGTAGGGAACTTTTCTCTAATAGGGTTGTTAATAAATGGAATAGCTTACCCCCGGAGGTAGTAAATTGTAACACAATTGACACGTTTAAAAAGAAATACGATAAACATGTTGGGGTAAATCGAGAAGCTATCCATACTTAGAATAAGACATTCATAAGTATTCTTTATGGGCATTGTATAATATTTTATCATGTGTTCTCAGCCACCTCGTTGGGCATTTTGCCTGTTGTGGCGTTGTATTTGTATTTGCATTATAAATCTTTATGAATGTCCATTATTGCCCGCAGAACTTCTCCAGTTTTATCACCGGGAATAATTCTCCACAAAAATCGATTGTTACAAAAAAAAACTCGTGTTTTTTTTTTAAAGTCATTTAACATTAGAAATGTTCTTAAAATATTTATTACCTACATAACCTTTCTTGAAATGTATTGTTACATAACAACCACACACAGCAAACCTTTAACTACATAAAATTATAAATTTCAAATTTCTTGACCGTTTTAGGCCATGGGAATTGTAAATTTTGTTTATGCAATAATTTTTTTTTTTTTATAGAATCAATGCAAGAAGCAATTTTAGAGTCAATGCAAGAGGTAATTTTAAAATTAATGACATAATTAATATTTTTAATTAATACAAGAACTGCCGTGATTACAAAATTAATGCGATTTTTTTGATTCAATTATCAAATTATTTTTTTAGAATTAACGCAGTAATTTTTTTTTTTGGAATGAATTCAATAATTAATTTCGAATCAATTCCGATACTAAATTACAGAAAATTCGTTCGCAATCAAATCAAATTTTCCTATAATATTCCAACCCAAATAAAATAATATAATTTATTAAATACATTAGAAAAATAAATCTTAATTTTTGGAAGACATTCTATGCAAGATTTAAGGGAGGGAATAACACGAATTAAGTAAGAAAAAACATGGTCGCGGCCGCAGAAATGAGAGGAACCCCCGTCAGGTTCCCCTGGTTAACCCCTGGTTACACCAGACATTCTTCTTATACATTTTTTTCTCTTATTTCTTTAAGACGAAGAAAACGACCTCACATAGTTATATAACTTTGCTAATTGGGCCATAAAATTCTCGGCCCGCCTCTATGGAAAGTCAAAGCTGCCAGCGGGAGGTTGCACGATTCCATAAATCTCGACGTGCGTTGCCAACAGCGACTACGAAATAATGAAAAAAAAAAAATGAATTAGATACAAGAAATACTTTTCTTACTTAAAATGTAAGACAGAAAAATAATAAGAAGAAGAACAAGAAAAAAAAATGGAGAGAGAGAAATGTATTTGAAATATTTACTGCAGTTTGCTTCGAACGTATCCTGGTTTGAAGCACTTGTTTCATGTCAAATGTAACCCATGTTGGATCAGTTTTTAGCAAGATCCGCTTCAACATGTAAAATATTATAGTCCCTTGATAGTATATGTCTTTGTCTAGCTTTGTTAAAGCTTATATCTGGCCATTAAGGTAGAGGTAACGAGAAATTCCATTGGAATTTCCTAAATTTTATGCTAAATTCCACAATTAACATTTCGTATATACAAATACAAATACAACGCCGCAACAGGCAAAATGCCCAACGAGGTGGCATTTGTTATCAACCCCCCTCCCCACACTCAGAAAATTTTGCGGACGCCTATGCCCTCTAAACCAGTGTTTCTTTTAGTTCAGTGGTTCTCAACCGGTGCTCCGTGTGCACTTCCCAGGGGCTCCACGGCTACTCGAGGATAATGAAATAAATCAGTAAATTTGATAAACAAACAAGAAAAAGGAGGCCCAAAGGGTGTACCGCCATATAAATAATATACTAAAAAGGGCTCCTCGAGTTAAACAGGGCTCTGCCATAGATATTATACACTGAAAAGGGCTCCGCGAGTCAGAAAAGTTTAAGAATCGCTGTTTTAGTCCATAGCCCCCTTTGGACGATATTTTCTTTTCGTGCCCCAACCCCCTGCTCTTATCCAGGGCTGCCCCCTACTCTCATCCCAGATCGAGACCCTTTCGACTTAGCGAATTTAATTTAATCAAAATTTAATTTAATCAAAATTTAATTTAATCAAAATTTAATTTATAATGAGCAAATATTTTATAAATAAAATCGAATTCTGGAATCCAGAAGGTAAGCGCTCATCCCTTCCAAGAGCCGAATGAAATGCGTAAAATATGGGATGATCCACACAACGGACCTACAATCGGCCCTCTTAACATGTCACCCTGGGTCCGTGCTTACCTTGAGCTAGAGTTCAGTGAGCTTCCGCCTGGTGAAGGGTTTTATGCATGGCCGTCTCAACATCATGCGTCCCTGGGAAAAGTGATGTTCTGGGGCCTCATACTTAGCTGGAAGTAACAGCTTATATATTTACATATTTATATTCGAAAATCATAGTACCAAATCTCATCATTGGTCCCCCAAGGATATGAGTCTCTGGGCTATACCCACATGGGCCCGTGGGTTAAGATGGCCCCTGGTTCTACGGACAGCTCTGCTGGATTCTGAAAGTAGTAGGCCACCATATTTCACTTGAAAGTTCTAATTCTTTACAGCTCTCTGTGGCCTCCTTCGCACTTGTCATGGCCCCCCTTTCCACCGAATTTTCACCCGCGGCCTCCTAAGAATATCTCAGGACTGCAAGGGGGCTATATGATCCCATGTTGAGAACCACTGCTCTAAAAAACCAGTGTTTCTTAACCTTTTTTTTTAGCCTATGAACCCCTTTGGACCATATTTTTTACTTGTGCCCCTTCTTCGTCTTATCCAGGGCCTCCTACCTTCATCCAGGAGGGGGAATTCCTTACTAAAGTCGAACTAACTAAAATGAACTTGATTAAAACTAAATGTATAATGAACAAAAATTTTATAATCAAGATCGATCTCTGTAACCCTGGGCCGAGCACGGATCCAGAATAGCGGGGTGGGGGACGGTGTGATCATTCTTCCCAAGAACCGAATTGTAAGAAAAAATTGGTCTGTGTAAAATACGGGATGATTCGACGAACCTACACAATCAATTGCCCATCTCGACACATCATTATGGGTCCGCGCCAACCCTGAACCATAGTGAGCTTTTCTATCGCCCGGGATCTATGCATAGTCGTCTCACCTTCATGATTTCCGGGTAAAGTGATGTTCTGGGACTCCATACTTTCCTGGAAGTAACAGCTTACATATTTACATACTATGATTGTAGGTACGGTATCAGATCTCATCATGTATAGGCTTCCTATAAACACGAGCAAATCCTACGGGAGGACGAAGAATTTGTTGCACCGGGTGCTGTACTAGGAAGAGCATTGAGTTTGCCTATTCGAAATTACGGTGAGGGAGGCGCCAAAATGGATAGCCCGCTGGCCCCGAACGGCTACGTTTTAGTTTCTAGTTGAGGCCCTGGACATGAAGCTATGGGTACATGGGTTAAGATTCTCGTTGTTCCATCTGGATGTACATGTTTCACTTGAAAGCTTTATTTCTTCACAGCTCTTCGTGCCCCCTTCATCGTTTGTCAGGGCTCCCCCTTTCATCAGATTTTCACCCATGGTCCCCTTAATATACCGCAGTACCACAAGGGGGCCATATGACCACCCTGGTTAAGAACCACTGCCTCAACCTTTCTGCATTAAGGACCTATAAAATGTCTGAAACAATTCATCGGACCACCAATTCACAACCTAAGTATCGTGACCGTATGTCCCGTATTGTGGGACATTCTTTTATTTTCACGTATTTTCCTTAAAATTGCACCGTTTTTTTCAACGAAACTTATTTACGCTTATGGTTATTTATAGATAATTATAAATTGAGATAATTTTCAAAACATAGAAATTACATTGTGATAATTATGTATATAATGACTATAAAAATACTCATCTCGCATATTTGCCCGTGTTCAATATATTGTTCAATATTTTTCCCGTGAACTAAATTTCAATTTATTGCAGTTTCGTGTGCCGCATTTTACCAAATCATTTGCAATTTTTTCAGTTATTCAGCAACAATCGGTGATTTTGCCGACGTAGGGTAGCGTATTTGGAAACAATAGGTGATGTCCCGTATTTTGTCATGTTCCCCTCCCCCATTTAGCAAATAGCAAATTTGTCGAAATGACTTTTGGATATAATTAGCGATATCATACATTTAGAATCACGATTTCTTATATTTTTCTCGATGAGATATAGTTGTTACGTTAAATGTAATAAATCAGTTATTATATGGAACAACTGGTTATTATGCATATTTACCAGTCGTCTTGGTAAGTTTCATATATTTATCACTTTTATACCAGTAAATATGCGTAATACCGAAGCGTCATTGGTAAATTTGATAAATACTCGAAATTTATCGCCTTTATCTGTGATTATGCATAATGCCCTTTTGTACTTGGCGAATTTGCTAAATATGAAAAAAAATCCAAATGAGTGTAGTATATGTGATGAATATAGCTGGACTTTGATGTAATGATAGCAAATTTTACGATCGTACCTTGCCATAATGACTAAATACATGTATTTGTCATTCTGTCAAAATTATCATGCATATCATTTTATCATGTAGTATGATTTATCATGTTTACAACGGCGCGATACGTGATTATTATGCATAATCGCCGGTGAAAGTGATAGCTTTTATCGTACTTATTAAATCTGCCAACGACACTTGCGTACCTTGCGTAATCGCCGGTAAAAGTGATAAATTTAGGGAAATTTATTAAACTCACCAAAATGCTCGGCGATTATGTATAATAACAGGATTTATCACATTTACTGTAACATAGTTCCTCTAAGCATGATGGTCTAATTTTTATTTGAACCCGTAAAGGTTAATACAAATAATACAAATTATCGTATATCGTTTCATATAATTAGAATATATTAAATTATCAGATTTTCTTTTCATTCAAACTGAGCACAACTCCGGTCAATCGCCATGGGCAATTTTATTATCAAGACTGCCACCGGACCACCTACGCCACCGTCACAAACCAGTGGTGGCCCGCGGACTATAGGTTGAGAATCGATGCTCTAAACCAGTGTTTCCCAAAATGGACAATACCGCCCTTCCGGAGGTGATGGAAGGGTCCGGGGGCGATAGAAGCTTTGTGTTTAGTATTTTCCTATGGGTTGGCTTGAGTTGGAGGGGGCGACAAGTTTGTGAAACTATGCTCAGAACTAGCGGTTCTCAAACTTTTTGACACGCGGAGCCGTTTTAAGTACATAATTTCTATGGCGGAGCCCTCGTGGGTCTCGTTTTATTATTTATTTATAAAATTTGCTGATTCATTTTAACGTTCACACACTTCGTGCACATTCCTCTGCGGAATTTCTAACGAATCGGAACACGATGGAACGTGTTGTGTATGTATGGTATATGCATGGCAATAACGTATTTACGTTATCAGCGTCGTGCTTGTTTCGTGTTCTTGATGGTGCTGCGACCTGTCTTTCCTGTTTTGAACTAGTTGAGAACCCTCAATGCGACATTGTAGCATAGATTACAGTTTGAGAACCAATATAAAACAGTGTGTCCCTAAAATCCGTAAATAGTTTAAAAAATTCATAAAAGTTAAAAGAATCGGTGAAACTTTTTGGCAAGTGCAATTTACCAAAAAGTAATTCTCGCAAAGATTTTTTTTTCTTTTTTTTTTGCTCAGAAAAAAAATTAGTTCAAATTTTAGTTTGTAGAGGGAGCTCCATGGAAGCAAATCACTGGAAACAGGCATATCAGAGTATTATAAGATGTAGGGTGTACGATTAACAGCGCATTTCTGAATTTTCCTGTTACTGGCGCTCACATAAGGTTTCCATCGGTGGATACAGCAGTATTGGTGAAATTGTCTTCCCTCAGCTACGAATCGCCGGCTGACGATTTACGAACGTTTCGGACACAGAAGATATTGAGGAAAGTTTCGAGTCCAGAATTTCGGAATTAGCTTCCGTGCAGTACCCTCTATTGACGAAAATCCGAACTGATTTTTTTCTCTGCACCAAAAAAAAAAAACTACCCCCATCGTGGGAATAATTCTTTCGCAAACCACATTCAAAACCGATTTCTTCAATTTTCACGAATTTTTAAACTATTTACGAATTTCTTGGACACCTTGTACATTCATTTCTATTTTTTAATTCGCTTCTCCAGTCAAGGTATCTATATATCCAATAGAAGAACCACGTTCAATTGTACGAGGTACTATTTTGATTGTTTCGATACCAAAGTTTTTTTAAATTCAATGAAAAACCGCTCGTGGCTCCATCTACCGGTGATTTCAGATTTCAATAAACGATGTCCCCCCCCCCCTCCTACTATCTCACCACATCACCCATTTCTCAAAGGCATCCAGACCGGGGCCGTCGCGATGAAATGCCATCAACTCTTACCGGAGATGGCATCCACGAGATTAAATGCGGTCTTTCGAGACAGTGATGGATGCGTCAGAGTCACTCGAGAGATTCCCTCCGATTTCGAAAAATTCGTTATGTACGTACGCAAAGGGGACACGCCTCTCAAACTAAATGGACCACCTCCAAAGCTCTCGAAAAATGTTACGACGACTAAGAAAAGCAAACGGTGCCCAAAAGACATACCGAGGTACCCTTTCTCTCTCTCTCCTCTATCTTTTCGATCCATTTTTTTCCCTCTAATTTTTCTTTTTACACTCCTCCATTTTCTTTCTTTCAATGATCTAAAAATACGAGTTTTTGCCAAAAGTAAAGAACGCGTTTCGGATGTATATTCTCGCGCTTCTTTTTACAACTCGGAGCCATATTTTCTGGAGCACAAACTAAGAAAAGAATCGAAATGGAAGATAAGAACCGTAACCGACTCTCTCTCTCTGTAAAAGAGAGAGAGAGATGTGGCAATAGTCAGTCACATCTACCCCATAAGTGCCAAGTGTTAAGATTTTGTAACAAAATCCACCGTCAAAATGGCTTTTCTTTTTTGTATGTGTGTCAGTCTCAGTTCGTATTTTCACTACCTTGACGCCTTCGAGGATAGTTTTACAGCAGTTTATCTTCATTTTCCCGTACATTATTTTAGTACATACCCTACACGCGTGCCATCTAGTACTTACAATTTTTATTTTTGTTTTTTTTTTTGGCACTGGTGTTAAGTTTGACTCAATGCCATTATAATTACGCGACTGGAAATCCTATATTACGTGCGTTGATGGTGAAACCAACACGTTTCTTGGGCTTTGATGTGATAGAACAGCGTCTCTCATCCTCCAGGAATAAGTAAAATGTCTGAAACAATTCGACGGACCGCTAATTTCCAATTTAAAAAGGGTCTTTCATTTGAACCTATTTAAAACTTATTAGCATTTCCATCCAGCCTGAAGTGAAAAAGTTGTTTTTTTTTCAAGTGTTTTTGTGGTCTACTTCTGGTCCGCGGACCACGGTTTGAGAAACGCTGTGATCGAAGATGAAGAGAAACGCCATGGTTCAATATTCGTGGCTTGTCTTTAGGGATATAAATGAGGCTTACACATTCCAACTCGTACTACCTTCAGAACATTTGGAAATGTCATGCAATGTAACCTGACGAGGCAACTTACTGGGATGTTATAATAGCTGATTGTAATGCTTGGGATATGAATAAATGCCTTGATCAAGGCCAGTCAGGAAAATTTATACTGTAGGCCTCTCGTATAAACATGGGCTACCAAAATAACTGGGTAAATTCCCATTTTATAACACAGGAATCAGGCTCAGAATTCTACAAACCGAAAAGCATCTGCTCACTCCAGCAAAAAAATAATAATAATAATTTTACAAATCGATTTCCATAAATAATTTCATTCTCCGGCCCATTCCTAATATAATATAGAAAAAAAAAGAAAAGAAAAACCGCGCAATTCCCCCGTGAAATAAGTGTTGTGACCCCCGAACATCACATCAATTAGTAATAATAATCCGAATTTTATTTACGACGCCAACAGTCGACAGGAACCGAAAGGACCGGTTCGGTCCTTAAATAAGAACCGTTCGTTTTATTTTATTTTATTTTTTTACGTGACCGGCCATTTAATTGGCCGGCGATATTCGTTATTAAATTAAATTAATTGGCTTCGTGCGAGTAAATGGTAATCCAGTAATTTCCGTATTACGAACCGAATTCGAATCTCATGGTACACTCTTGACCAGCTCTCTCTCTCTCTCTCTCTCTCTCTTGGCTGCAGGTAATATTAGAATATATTTTATTGGACGTGATTACAGACTGAGGAGGGAGAAGAACATCGACCAGTATGATGACATGTATCCAAGTGCACGAGAGTAATGGTCTTTGATTGGACTTGAATACAAAAAATTGCTTCCAGAATCGGTATTAATTATTATGATTGCCACGTATTAGGGATAAATACACTGTACATTGAAATAAGAGGCAACTTCCGTCTGTCGGCGCTTCATGAATGCCCAATGAGATATTTAGATACATTTTTATACTATTTTTCTTGAATAATTTACATTCAAAAACCTCTCTTTAAACGGGTAGGTCTTATACCTTTTAACATGGTGAAAACCTTATGCTATAGTAGAAATATCATCAAAAATACTACTTATAATCATGGATTTATTTCAAAATTTTTTTGCACATGTTACTGTGATTGTATGTGCTATCCTATGTCAGTATAAAATTTTACATATCTCTAATACTTAATTTAAAAAAATGCAAAGCATTGCATTAAAAACAGCTCCCGTGCATGATAAGATAACATGGCATAATGTAATTAAATAAAAATGTATTCAAAATATATACAGTGTGCCCTGTAAGGGGGCCATTCAAGAATTACGTCAGCATCGATGGGGGAGGGGGTTTCGGATTTCTGACTTTTGATGACAAGGGGGGAGGGGGTTTGGATGATGCTTACGTCTCATTTTCAAAAAAAAAATTTCGGTAGTTTATGGGCACTTGAAGTGACAATCCCCCCTATTGATAGTGCCCTACTGAGCCACTTTAGTGATCTCTAAATGTTTTACGGATCCAAGGATCTGGAAATGTGTCCGGGCCGCTTAAGTGCTCTGGAACTGTGCCACGCATCACTCAAGTGATCCGTAATTATATGCAGCGGATCACTTATATAATCTGAGAATGTGCCGCGGGTAACTTGAGTGATGTAGAACCGTACTGGGGGCCGCTTAAGTGCTCTAAAACTACGCCACATGTCACTCAAGGGATCTCTATATATGTCACGTAAGTGTTGTGTCTGTAAATGTGCCGCTTAGTTCATTTTTACAAAATTAGGTTTAAGGAGGGCAGGCCGCATCAGATAACCCCCAGGGTCATACTTGGTCCACGGGCCAAGGCCGCGATTTATCATTATATGGCTTAGAGGGTGGGGTCGCAATAAATTTATTAAAGATAAATTTTGAGTTCATAGCCTTCAAATATCATTGAAATTAACAGAAATTTATTATAATAACATATACCCGGTGAAAGATATTTTGCCGATACAGGTCTTGACCACAGATGCAGAAGAATCAACAAATCGAATTATTTTCACAGATGGTTCAAAGACCGTGGACGGTGTAGGGGCCGCCTACGTCAGTATATACATGGGTGAAGTAACGGACAAATGGAACTGCCGATTGCTCAATAACAACACTGTATTCCAAGCAGAGTTATACACAATCTGGATGGCGGTCAATTATGCAAAACATTTTGCAGAGAAATCAACTATAAACACAGACAGCATGTCATGTATACAGGCAATACGAGACATAGAATCCCCTCATAGCCTAGTGCATGATATTAGAAAAATACTGATGGACAACAGGAAGATTACAATACGGTGGGTAAAAGCTCATGTAGGCATTGAAGGGAATGAAATGGCGGATAAATTCGCGAAAGAGGCTACAAAACATCAACTTGAAAACCACCTAATGAAATTGCCGGCATCCTATATTAAAAATCTGCTCTCGAAAGAAGCGTCAGAGAAATGGCAACACCATTGGCAAATATGCACAACTGGAAGAAAGGTCTTCGACGTTATACCAAAAGTGGGTAAAATGAAAGAAGTCATGCCGAGAGAAATAATAATGTTCCTCACAGAACACGGTCCATTCGGTGAATACATGCAAAGGTTCAAAATCAGCCAGACCAGCACGTGTAGATGCGGCCATCCGGGAAGCGTGATACACTATGTGACACAGTGTGAGTACACAAAGGGATACCATTTAGAGGCGCCGCCGAACGGACGAGAGATCTTGTGGAAACGGAAAATTATTTTACAAAGATCTGCAACGAGAAAACTACAACAAGTCTTGGGCTATTTGATGAATAATAAAGAAACTATTTTGATAATAACTGAAAGCAGGGAACAATCCACTAATGATTCGGAAGTAGAATCTGAAACAGATGCAGATTCAACATAGAGGGACGCACTTATATACGCTGCTAAACTATAATATTTTAGTAATACACCCTGTATAAATTATGAATGTTTTTGTATATACAATTTCATAGTATGATGGTGGTTTAGTAACCTTGAATATTTGTATGAGCTCATTATGGCATTTTTTCCAATATATGTGTCGTGCATAGTAATGTTTATGTGTATCAACAATTATATAAAAATGGAAATTTATATTATGTAAATAGTGTATATTATATAAATATGTTATGTAAATATATGTATGGGAAATTCAAATGTGATCGCTGCCACCCAGCACTGTGAACGGGGGCTGTGTTTGATTGTTCCCGCCACACTTTCATAGTATGATAGTAATTTTGTAACCTTGAATATATATTTGTATGAGCTCAGGGTGATATTTGTACCCAATACTACCTTCATAGTAATGTTTATGTGCATTCCCAATAGTATAAAAAAGGGAAATTTTTGTAAAGTAAATAATGTATACATGTAATTCAAATGTGAATGCCCAGCACTGTCAACGGAGGCTCTGTTTGATTGTTCCCGTCGCAGTGTGGGCTATGTGTGTATTCTGTGTGTGTATATATTGCATGTTCTGTAAGGGGAAGAGCGAGCAGAACACACTGTTCAGCGCTGTGGACGGAGGCTTTGTTTCTTCGTTTCCCGTCACAGTCGAGGCGCTGTATGTATGTAATTTGTATGCATTGTGTATTTAGACCATTCTCAAATCTCTCCCACTTCAACATGCCAGCTTCTTTTTCTTCTTTCTTGTCCACAAGTCTTTTCCACCCTTCTTTTGAAATCCCAGGCTGCGGTCTCCGGCCCTTATGTGCCACTGGGCGCACGTGCAATTTTTCTCCCTAGTCATTGGATTCAGCTATACATTTTAGTCAAATGGCTTGTACGTTGCATCGAGTTGATGGCTGTCTTCATGGGGAGAACGACGCGAGTAATTCGAAACTTGCGAGCACGGGGCAAGGGGAGCCACCACTATAAATGTTTGCTTCTTTTCCGACACAACTCTGCCTCTTTTGAGGTAACGGAAGTAAGGTGCTTTGCATCAGTCCGGGGCTGTGAGCGGTTCTATCTATCTATCTATAATAACATATAAAGGTATTTTCTTCCGAAATTTCAATTACAAAAATATATTTTTTTGCATTAAAAAATAACATTTTTATCGTCGGGGGGTACGCACACGAGTCCCCCCTACGCCTCCCTCGTGTACGCCTCTGATCCCACCAATATGCATTCAGAGGGGCAGAGCTGATGACGAAAGTTTGCTGACGGGGGGGGGGGGTTCAAAAATGGCTAAAAATTTGCTGACGCAATACTTGAACGACCCCCTTGTCCTCTAACTTCCAATTAGGAAGTTGTTGCCCTGCATCTCCTGAGGTCAACAGAAAAAAATTCCACGTTTCCAAGTGCGATATTCGCTAGGATGGTTGAATTCAAAAATCGGAGAAAAGTTTTGGTAGAACACAGCAAAAACTTACGGACACAACGCTTCTTTCCCTCATTTATGCTGTCTCTTTCCAACTTTTCTGCGATTTGTGAATTTCAATATCCCAGTGAATATTGCACTTGAAAACTTGGAATTTTTTTTATTGGGCCTCAAAAGAAGCAGGGATAACAACATTCTAATTGGAAGTTAGAGGACAAGGGTGTCGTTCTGAAATTTATATTTTTTATTTTGTTACACACTGTATTTCAACTCTCTAAACTAGTACAGGATAATTTTTGAACACCTTTTGAGCATTTTTTAAATCGGTATTATACCTCTACGAGGGGTGGTTGATGAGGCAGCACCAGCACTTACAGGACACCCTGTATATAAAGGAAGCTTTTCAGTTCATGAAATGAACCAAAAGATTAAACAAAATTGAGAGTCAATGGCGTTTCTTAAAGTTAAATTTTAGGTTTACAAATTCAAAAAATTTAAAAATTTGAAATTTAATTTCAAATAAGATCGAGTCAATGAAATCTCATTCTTTTGCTTCATTTCACGAACTGAAAAATGTGTCCTTTATTTTGAATAAATATTTCTTCAATGACATCAATTTGTAATTGTGTTTCCCAAAGTGGGCAATATCGCTCCCCTGGTGGGCGATGGAATAATCCAAGGGGGCGGTACAACCTAAGGATCTAACGTTAGATCTTATGGGATCACTTGAGTTGGGGGTGCGATAAGAGAAAACATTTTCCAAAGAAGGGGGCGATGGAACAAAGTTTGGGAAACTATGAATTACATTGAATGTCATGCTATTTTATCATGCGCGCAAGCTGTTTTGAATGCATTATTTTGAAAATTTGTAAAACAATAAGTACTACAGATAAATAAAACTTTGCATTGACATAGAGTAGCGTAAATAATCATAAATATGTGTAAGAGAATTGAAATAATCGATGGTTAAAAGTGTTAGAGACACTACTAGTCTACTAGAGCACAGTTTTTCACTATGTTAAAAGGTATGAGACCCCTTGATACAGAAAAACCAAAACTATAAATACAAATATACAAATACAAATATACAAATATACAAATATACAAATACAAATATACAAATACAAATATACAAATACAAATATACAAATACAAATATACAAATACAAATATACAAATACAAATATACAAATACAAATATACAAATACAAATACAACGCCACAACTGGCAAATTGCCCAACGAGGTGGCTGACTTAAGAACATCATGGATCCCCGAGCCATTTTTTGGAGGCCCTACCAACTACTGCTACACCACACCCCCCCCCCCCCCCCCGTGGAACCCCCAACGAATCGGTACATGCGGGAATGTTCGTGTACGTGTAGCGCAACCTGACGTAAAGTTTGTTTCTGTGTAATGCTTGCTATGTGTAGTGCTGCCATCTGCCACCAGTTTTTCTAACTATGAGTGAAGTGTTATGATTGAATGATTTATCGTTGTAGGACTGTTGCTCTCTGTAGCGAGACTTTTTAACGGGGAGATCGGCTCGCATTTGCGCCTTGAAGTCGGGAACCACAGAAAAACCAACTTCAGCCGATAAATTCCATGTGCTGTGACTGGAAATAAATACAGCTGCCCTCGCTTTATCGGATAACGGTAAACCGAATACCCGCTTAAACGGATAAAATCATCTTTAACCAAAGTTTCTCCCATTGAGACAATGGTGAATTTCCAGTCTTTGTCGAGAATGTTACCATTACGACGCACACGACCACTGTCAATACGCATCGATCACTATACACGGTAGCTGTGAGAAAGTTGTAGAAAGTACTCGCCCTGTCTCTCTTGAAGGCAAAAGCTTTCTAATTTGGTTTTTGAGTACAAGGTGTCCGTATAAAAAGTTAGTTTGTTTTTATACTTTAACAACGATGCAACCACTTGCAACATGAATGATGTATCCGAGTTCCACACGCTATTTAGATTTATTTCTTTCTAATGGAAGTATGCCTCTAGGATCAACGGTTCGCCAGTGATTTGCGGCCACGGGAACTTTGCATACATTCCTGTATACCGTATAATCAGTGGTGGATTAAAGTCGGTCGGGGCCCCGGGCGCAAAAGAAAATATTGGGCCACTTAAATTAGAGAAACGTGTAAAGTTTGTGTTTTTCGGGGCCGTTTAGAAGTCGGAGCCCCGGGCGTTAAATCCTCCTCTGCGTATAATATAATATTTTTATCGGACAAACATTTGAAGTTAATGGCCAAGATGTCGCCAAGTTAAGACTCGGAAAAAACCTAGACTTAAGCGTGTGTACTCGAAATATCTAAGTTGTCTTCAATACATACGGTGTGGTCATAAAGTAACTTTGCCGAAGGACGAGCCCCCTAGTGGCTGCAAAAATCAACGAATGCGAATGAAGTTCGAGATATAGGTTTTTCAAAGTATGCTCTCGAGAATGCAGAGGAAAAACAAAAACCAAGATTTCGCGGCAGAGGCGTATGCAGGAGGGAGGGGGGGGGGGAGCACCCCTCCAAGTCGACAAAAAATTGATATTTTTGTGAAAAATTGAGATATCGAAATAAAATATCTGTTTTTTAATGCTATATTAACCAATTTCTGTTAGTTTAAATGCTTTTTGAAGGATTGTAACTCAAAATTTCTCGGAAAATTTTATTTCGCTCTTTCCCCCTTTAGTTTTTTGGGAGCTCCCGCCAATAGGTCGATCTTCCGTATGTCTCTGTCTCCCTGCTACGGTCATTCTTGAGTTCATACTCGGAAGCACTTGGATCTCGTTGATTTTTGCGGCTACGAGCATACATCAGCAAAGTTATTTTATGGCCACCCTGTATTTTCTGACTGATAAATTAAAAACCTCTCTTCAATAATGCCAAAACTATAAATCGTATGTTGTGACTAATAACAAATACTTATAATGACTGAATACTTATAAATGATTAATACAGTATACTGATTGATTATGAAATATTTCATATTTTGGCGTAAATATTGATACAATCAAACTCGGATATAAAGATCACTCGACAATAACTTCAACAATTGATATCCACGGCTGATTCCTATTGCGAAGTGCTTCTCATCTGCTGAAAACAAGGACCAGTAAAATGTCTGAAACAATTTGACGGACCACTCGTGTCCCGTATTACGGGACATAACTGTAATTTTCGTTGTTATGATTTTTTTTATACATTTGTCCCGTTTTTTCAACCATACTTATACTTGAATTTGAAATAATTACCAAAGCCGTGATACACAGCGCTTCCATAATAAAATGATATTATCATTCCAAATGGTAAAAATTATAAATATTCATCTCACATATATTTGTCAGGTTTAACATTTTTTTCCGATTTTGCCTACTTTTGGCAATATTTTTTATAGTAATTGGCGATGTCCCGTATTTTACGGATCATTATTTGAGATCCAGTTTGTCGTATTTTTCTCAATGAAATATGTTCGTCAGATCATTCGAATATTTTCTTCGTGAGATAAAGTATATTTTTATTGACTACGATTTGTAGCAGCCCTTTATTTCCGCACCCTTTAGTAATTTTAGTAGTTATTAACAAAATGCATTTTTTAAGCAACAAATTGCAATTTTTGCTTAAATTTAGTGATATCCCGTATTACAGATTCAATTGAAATTCCCCGCATTCTCCTCGATGATGTTTGGTAAAGCTGTCTGAAGGTTTAATTTCATTGGAACCCATATGGATATATTATTAATATCAATTACAACTGGTGAATATTTTCATCAAGTCTGTCTGCAGACCACCTCTGGTCCGCGGACTATAGGTTGAGAAACGCTGCCATAGAGAATAACGCTTGTTAATATTGCTTTTACCGGCAATACCAGAATAACGAAACGACAGATATAACGACACTTGCTTTCGTTTCACACACATAATGGCGTTTTCCGAATGAATTCCTAAAATTAGAACTCACCGCATTAAAGACAACGTTTAGCAAAGTGTGGGTCGCTGTGAGCTGGAGACATGGCCCCCACATCCTGAGGCAGAGCCCCTAGGCTGGGATCATTTGCTGGCTCTCCGACAAGACTTTCACGGGGGCCCCCTTATGATGAATTTATAGCGTGAAGAAGCAAAAAAATTGTGAAAATTGTCCCGGGCCCCGGGGCTGGAGCCTTGTCAGCCCACCCCTTGTGGGGGCCATGGCTGGAGATATTGATTAGTGTGTGCCTATTTATGTTTGGAGGTGATTCTTTTATAACTTATATCTACGAAACTATTGTAGGGAGTCGCAAGTGACCCATTAACTGGGCAAGCGAGCCGCAGTCGACAAAAATTTGAGAACCACTGCATTAAGAGCATGTTCGGCTGATGTTCCATTGATACCTGTCAATAAAACGAAATGATTACATGTTCGACTTTCCTACTTCACTTATTGATTTCGTATACGGGACATTGCCCGATTTTCCCGTAATTTTGGCCGACTTTTTTTATTCATAAAAATGTCCCTTTTTCAATGACACTTACTTTACTTCACAACATAGGCGGAGATAGACTTGGAAGTTTGGGGGGGGGGGCACGGTCATTACTGCTGGGGGGGCAAGATGATGATGATGTTGATTTATCTATACATATTGTATTAGATCAGTCGACTTTACCTTTGATGCCCCGCCCCCCCCCCCCCCGTATCTCCGCCCATGCTTCATAATATTTAGTAACATCGGGGATGGAGCTAATTTTCATCACTTATAAATTACATTAATGAATATATCACTGTGTGAATAAAAATATTTATACTGTATTTGTCATGCAATGCTTGCAATTAGTTTTGCGTAAAATGCATTTTAATCCACTGCATACTTGCTTCGACACTTCATTTCCTGCCAAATGCTGTTCATACGCAATAATTGCCGATTTCGCCGACAATAGGAAACGTTTTCGGTAAGAATCGGAAAAATGCTTTCTTTTTACCGTGTTTTTCTCACTTAAAATATGGTCAACCGAATCATGCTAAAATAAAATAGCAACTTTATTAATACAGTAGTATTTGGTTGCATGTAAAACAAATTTGTCTTACTGGTAAGGTTTTGAAATTTTCATTCAACGAATTTTTCATGTCGTTATAATGGAGTTTGACTGTGCTTACAGAATGTCCGCGTACACGTTGAAATCCAAATAAGAGAGCGCCATCTGTGTTAACAAAGCAGATGTAGGAAACCTAGTGTACATAGATATATATTATGTATTGCAAATCATTTAGAATATTTAAATTTTTTTTACATGTTCAAAAAAATTTCAAATTTTATTTTTTTTGGAAAAAAATTGTTTTTAATTTTTATTCATTTATACTTAAAATAATTTTATTTATTAATAATTAAATTTATGATTCAAAATTAGAAAGCTCTACGCCAGTAGGACCAGACCAGAATTGAACCTTAAGCCGATTCCCAGCCCGCGAGGGCCAACTGCCGGCATAAAAACTGGCCAAGAAGGCCTGTGAAGAAGAAAATGTGTACAATGTTTGTAGATAGATATGTGTTTGCATGAATGTGTAGTGTATGTAAAAAGAACTGGTCAAATTGGTGAAAAGTCATGATCTGGCTATAAGCAGGCAAATGTCATCACAGAAGCAGGTCACACAATCTGCAGCTAGCAACATATATTCGAAGAGGAATGGGGAAAAAACATCACATGGGAGTCGTGACGCAAAAACCCCAGCTGTAACATCAAAAATGCAATACAGGTAATAAAGTTCTGTTTCAACTCAGTGCATCAGAAATTAATGGGGATTTACTATTGACAAATTTTATGTATAAGCAAAACAATCCAAAGTTCAAAAAGAGTCTTCTCGCTCTTTTTTTTTTTTTTACACCTTTTCAAATGTACATCATATGCAGGTCAAGTTCAATATGCAAGTTCAATTGGGAAATATATGTGTATATACAAAATTCAATAATGAGAAGATACAAATCGAATAGATGCGAAAAAACGTCAAAAGTGGATAGATACATAGTATGCAAGTAATGTGAGTATAATACAATTGAATGAGAGAATTTATGTATTAAAATAGTATGTATACAATGAGATTTGTAGAAGAAAGCATCTTTACAAATTCTCCCATGTAAGGCGCCCAATTTGTTTGGGCCTCCTATATTTCCTTAAGCAGTCAGCATCATAGTCAACAATTTCCCTCAGATGTTCGAATTGGGAACTAAACATTCGCTCGAATTGATCATTGTTTAATTTCTTAATGTATGTGAATATGTGAGGTATGTCCAAGTCTTGTCTGATGTTTATTCCACGAACAAACCAAGGGGCTCCAACAAATCTTCTGAGTATTTTGTTCTGCATAGTCTGTAGTTTTTTGATATTCGTTTTACAAGCGTGCGCCCAAGCTGGCGAAGCATAGAGTAGAGTAGGTCTTATTATGGATTTAAAAAGAATAATTTTGTTCTTTAATGAAAGTTTTGCCTGTGGAAATGTGATGCGATTGAGCATACCCATAATTCTATTGGATTTGTTTATTGCATGATCAATGTGTGAAGAGAAAGATAGATTTTTGTTGAGGATACAGCCCAAGTATTTTATTTGTCTAACAGGGCTTAAAGATTGTGTGCCAGTAGGAACATCGTGTTATAGTGCAGCATCAACTGTTGTACTATCAGTAAAGTCAAGTAAGGGTTAACATGCGGAGGCCCCCTCCAAAAAAGAAGGTGATAGGCTATGTTCAGAAACCATCCGATCGATATGTATCGATGATTTCTATCAGAATCTCCAGAAATCTGACGTTACGTACCCATTGGACATCCATCAGCACTCGCTGAAGACACCAGTTGCTACTTCTTCGCGTAAAATTAACCCACTAACGACATCGATGGTGACGTTAAATGCAGGGCCACAACTAGGGGGGGGGGAGCAGGTGGGTCTCGTGCCCCGAGGGGCGCAAATCTCATTCTGAAACCCCTCCTTCAACATTACGGGGGGGGGGAACACACGTCAAAATGCGCGCTTGCCCCCGGATGACCAGGCATCGAGAGTTGCGGCAATGGTTAAACGCCACGTGCGTGGCATTTAACATATATTTAAATTTTATACTACGTTTTAGCAGTAATAATAAAACTCTAAGACATACATACTCAACCCATGGCCCACGGGCAAATGTGGTACTTGGAGTCATCTCGTGTGGCCCACGACATCAGACCTAATTGTTTTTTCTTTAAAATGGCGCATAAACAGATCACTTTAGTGACTCACTGTACAGTCTTAAATAAGTTGAGTGGACCGTGGCATATTCTCAGATCATTTAAGTGACTTGCGACTAATTTTACACATCGATTGAGTAACTAACATGCGGCACAGTTGCGAATCACTTAAGTTACACGCGCGGTGTATTTTTTAGATCATTTACATAAGTGATCCGCAGCGTTTTATATTATCTTATTTAGCGTCTCAGATTATTTACGTGACCGTCGTCGCTGTTCCAGATCACTGAAGTTACAGATCACTTGAGTCCTCTGCGGTGCCGTTCCACATCACTCACGTAATCCGCGACGTATTGGCACATCCATTGAGTGACTCGCAGCACAATTCCAGAGCATTTGAATGAATCGCGGCACTCCATTAAGACAGATCATCGCCACAAATCACTTAAGTTACCAAGGGCACAGTTGCAAATCACTTAAATGACACGCAGCACATTTACAGATCACTTCAATCACATGCAGCGCATTTACAGATCACTTAAATGACATGCAGCACATTTACAGATCACTTCAGTGCACCGTGAGATATTTAGAGATTACTTGAGTGCCCGCAGCATATTTACAAATCACTTAAGTGGCTTGCGTCGTTGTTCCAGATCACTTAATTCAGTGGCCCGCGACACATTTGCAAATCACTAAAGTGCTCTAAGAATTACCCTAGCTCTAAGAATTGGTTGAGATGGTACTTCTCAACGAAACTTCAGAGCAATCTAATTAGTCGAATTCCATTATAACGAACTCCAAGAAACCGGAGAAATCACTTCGTTATAACGATATTTCATTAAAAAGAAATTCCAGGTTTTCTTCATTGTTCTACGTAAAATTATCTGGGGCATTAGAAAGGTTCGTTAAAAAGAGATTTTTTGCTATAACGGTATTCGGCTGTAGATCAGTGTTTCTCAACCTATGGTCCGAGGACCAGAAGTGGTCCACAGGAAGACGATAACTGAAAAGTGTTTTTATTGACATCAATAATATCCTTATATGAATTCAAATATAAATTAACTTAAATTAGACATGAAGTTGAATAAATGTTTGTCTAAAATTATATAGACTTAATAAAATTGTACTTACGGTACAATTGCATACCATGTCTAATCGAGGGAAATACCCTAAATCAGCAGTTCTCAACCGGTGCTCCGTGTGAACTCCCAGGGGCTCCGTGGCCACGGCTCCGCCATAGAACTTATATACACTGCTGGCCACCGTAAATGCAACACCCTGAAGGAAGCATGCAAATAATATGAAATTTACAACATGCATTAGCGGAGGTGAGATATGCAAATGATTAGAATTTCAGCGCAGACGCACATCACGCGCGCCTGTGGCGCCACTTCAAAGCGCTATTTAAGGCTTGGACATTTCGACGATTTGAAGTACGGCAATTGTGTTTTTCTTGTGGTTTTTTCAAAAAAACGATCAATTATGCCTCGTAGAAAACAGCGATCGTCTTTTGATCAAGTATCCGAGTTCGACAGAGGAAGGATAGTGGCCTACCGAGATTGTGGATTATCTTTCAGGGAAATCGGTAGTCGTGTTGGACGAAACCAAACAACTGTAATGCGGATATGTAATCGTTGGATGCAGGAGGGTACGACGGACCGACGCGTTCGATCGCATCCACCTTAGTGCACCACTTCACGTGATGACAGGCGTATTGTGCTTATGGCAGTGACGGATCGCTCAGCCACATCACGAACCATAGCACAGCACATTCAGTCTGTACCGCATCATCCAGTGTCTGCGCGTACCATTCGACGCCGTTTACAGCAGAGTGGTCTGTCCGCAAGACGTCCATTGCTTCGTCTACCCTTGACGCAGAACCACAGACGTCTCCGCCGCCAATGGTGCGATGGAATGAAATTGTCTTTACTGACGAGTCACGCTTCTGTCTGCAACACCACGATGGTCGGATTCGAGTCTGGAGACACCGAGGAGAGAGGATGCTGAACAGCTGCGTTATGCACCGCCACACTGGTCCTGCACCGGGTATTATGGTATGGGGCGGTATTGGATATCACTCTCGCACTCCTCTAGTACGCATTGCCGGTACTTTAAAAAGCCAGCGCTACATCTCCGAGGTGTTGGAGCCAGTTGTCCTTCCTTACCTTCGGGGCTTGCCCACAGCCATATTTCAACAGGATAATGCGCGACCACACGTGGCACGCATTGTCCAAAGGTTCTTCGTCAATCGCCAGATTGAATTGCTTCCCTGGCCAGCTCGCTCTCTGGATCTTTCGCCGATAGAAAACATGTGGTCCATGGTTGCTCAACGATTGACCCAGATTACATTCCCAGCTGCCACACCAGATCAACTTTGGCAACGCGTGGAAGCTGCTTGGTCTGCTGTACCCCAAGAACACATCCAAAGTCTCTTTGAATCAATGCCGAGGCGTGTGGCAGCGGTGATCTCCAACAATGGCGGCTACACTGGCTACTGATTTTGGCAGGAACCACACTTCACAGAAGTCTATAAATTTAATCATTTGATGCTTGGTCAACATGTTATCTACAAAATAAATATTGTTGCGATATCTCTTGTCTTTCTTGGTGTTGCAATTTGGGTGGCCAGCAGTGTACATCAAAGGGGGCTCTGTGGGTCAAGAAAGGTTGAGAACCGCTGCCTTAAATCGTAGTAATAAATATGAAATAAGCTGTAGCCAAAAAAATGCAATTTATATACGACAATTTTTTCAATTACTGCTAAAATTGCTGAAGAGTTGGGAAACAAAGAACCGCAGCAATTGAATTAAACTAAAAAATTTTCATGAAAAAAGAAAATCACCATGAATGACCATTTTCATTGAGAAATGTACGGGAGGCTGATCTGAAATGAAAATTATGGATGAATGGAGAACGAGAAGGACTACTGGTACTCGCGACGACAGGCCTACAACGATACAGTTATTCAATCATTACACTCCCTTCACTAATAGTTAGAAAAAACTGGTGGCAGATGGCAGCACTACACATAACAAGCATTACACAGAAACAAACTTCACGTCGGGTTTCGCTGTACGCACATTCCAACATGTACCAATTCGTTAGAGCAGCGGTTCTCAACCGGTGTTCCGCACCTCCCAGGGGCTCCGCGACGACTCGAAGAAAATAAAATGAATCAGTAAATCTGATAGATAAACAAATAAGAGAGGCCTACAAGGTTCTGCCATAAAAATTATGTACAATAAAGGGCTCCTCGTGTCAAGCAGGGGCTCCACCATAGAAATTATATACTGAAAAGGGCTCCGCGAGTCAAAAAAGGTTGAGAACCGCTGCGTTAGAGGTTCCGCAGAGGAATATGGACTAGGCACACATGTATGGTTTAGTAGCAGTAATACAGTAGTAGGTACTCGCGGTGCATTGAAATGTAGTTCACGAAAAAACCGCTGATCATGCCAAATATGTGAGATGAGTATTTATTTATACAATATTGTTTGGCCAAGTCCTATACAACAGAATGCGGTGATGGGATATGACATAGGAGACGATTGATGCTACGTACAAAATGGGATGAACCACAATCTATGGTATTTGATGGAAGGTTGTTTCGATCTATAATTTTTCGGATCTGCAATCTGTGGATGCAAGGACAGGTTTCAATTTTTTGGAGAGTGATCGGAAAAATGTGAAGATTTGATATGGAAAGTGTCAAAGTTGGAATAGCCTTGGATAATTTGGAAAAGTAAAATTAGGAGAGTGATATATCTACAGGAGGTTAGTAGAAGTTACCTCCATTCACCAAAAGATTACAAATTCAGTAAAGTTTCGTTGGAAGTAACGGGACAATTTGTAGAAAGTCGAAACGGACGGAATGCCCCGTATTTTACGGGACACAAAGTCACGCAACTCGTGTTGTTAGATAGAGGTTCGTCAAAAACTGTCTCAGATACTTTACTAGTCCTTGGGTTCAGAGAGGTTGAGAAACGCCGTAATAGATACATTTCATGTTAAAACTCAGACATTTTCTCTTTTCCCTTAAGAACCATGATTAACCTCAAATGCTTTCCAACTTCCTGCGGTTTGATACGTGACTCTATTATTACTATTGCTGAAAGGAAGTTCGACATGGACATTGAATCGAAATGACCGTTTTCCTAGTTAATGTTTTTCTACGCCTAATCAATTATGTCCCCCCTTCATGAAACTTTGGTATTTTCGGAACCAGACTTCGACAAGAATGTGGACAAAGGCTCTCATTCATACCAGAAATTCAATGAACGGTGTTTTTTGGTCGTTTCCGGTTACGAACTGATCAGTTAGAGGGAATGGACGATGGTAATTATGCCTAATTAAATGTGTACGATAGAATTTTGGATATTGAATGACCATTGTGTGTGTTGACGGACTCGGATTGATGATTTTGTCGAAAAGAGGGGGGGTCTGATAAAGGAATTATACCTTCCTGCATTTCTTGATCGTCGGTTCCTGTGGTTGGTCAGCCCATAGGCGTACGCAGAATTTTCTGAAGGGGGTATCAATTTTTTTTTTCTTCTCGAAGGGGAAGGGGGGGGGGGTTTACGTTTTTTCCTGCAAAATAATACTATAAATTTAGGCTTTGCGTACGCCAATGGGTCAGCCCGTAAGTAACGGCGGAGTTGAAATCCGGATGAGTTGAATCATGAGTGTTTTTCAGTGAACCAGTGAGGACATTAGAAAGCTTTCAGCCATAAGCAAGAATGGGGTCTCGAGGGGAGGGGGTGATGGGGGTGATCGCCCCATCCAGTAGAAGAATAATAGGGGAAATTTTCTTTTGTGTTCCGTAAAATACGGGACGATCCGGTGCACTTAAACAATAGGTTCCTTTCCCGACCCATCGCCTTGGATCCACATGCGTCCGCTCTATTTGCAGCTAAAGATGTCTGCCCCTGCTTTATTTGCAGCCAAACATGCTTGCCTCCACACCATTTGAAACTGAAGATGTCTGCCATTCGCTCAATTCGAAGCTGAAGATGTCTGCCTTCGCTCAATTCGGAGCTGAAGATGTCTGCCTTCGCTCAATTCGGAGCCGAAGATGTCTGCCTTCGCTCAATTCGAAGCTGAAGATGAATACTCACTAAATTTGGAGCTGAAGATGTCTGCCTTCGCTCAGTTCGAAGCTGACTGCCTCCGCTCAACTCAAAACTGAAGATGTCTGCCTTCACTCAATTCGAAGCTGAAGATGAATACTCGCTAAATTCGGAGCTGAAGATGTCTGCCTTCACTCAATTCGAAGCTGAAGATGAATACTCACTAAATTCGGAGCTGAAGATGTCTGCCTTCGATCAATTCGAAGCTGAAGATGTCTGCCTTCGATCAATTCGAAGCTGAAGATGTCTGCCTTCGATCAATTCGAAGCTGAAGATGTCTACCTCACTCGCTGCAGCTGAAGAATTAAAATTAAGCCTAAATATTTATCGTGTTGTGTGTATTGATACCTTTCCACCAACAACCTTTCGCGAACCACATTTGGATACCGTGTGATTTAGTGATATAGTGATTTCCACTGCAGAAGTTATAATGCAGATCAGTGAAATTAAAAAAAAAAAAATCGCTTAAAGGGGATTAAACGAATCCATACAAATCCATTCCTATGCATCAGCACTCCATTTGTACATGGCGTGAACGTCATACAGACATCGAACGAGAAAATAATATTTCTCTAATATAATAAAGAAGGAAAAGACGGGCCGTCGTAACGTAAAACTTGCAGCTGCCAGAACTCGTGTGTTTTTTTTCTTAAATATACATGCATGTACAGCAACAGCAAATGTGTTTACGAGGGAGAGATCTTCAGATAAGGATCTCAGGTCTCTCTTCTCCATGCATGCATTTTCTTTCACCCACACATACTCCAGATAGTCCTCCACAAGAAATTTTTTCTTCTCTCTCTTATATATTTCTTATCTTGGCGCTTTTCTGCCCTTTCACCGTCTTCTTATATTCGTTCCAGTATCTTTTAAAGAAGGATTTCCCACCGTTGTGGAACATACGTTTTCAGTGAGGCATAGCGATTGCTCAACAACTTAAGGAAAAAAAAGCAAAACAAAATAAGCATCTAAAGAAAATGAAGTGCATGTACTACATCCCAAAAACGTATTGTATGACAGCCGCTGTCATGTGTCGTCTACTTCAAGATCTAAAACTATCCTTCCTGTATTAGATTACGTTCTGCTTCTCCCTCTTCGCTGCAATTCGCAGGACCCCGTGGAGATATGCATATTGATATGAGCGTGTGTGTGTGTGTGTGTATGAAAATTGGACTGGAATGGGTTTCGTGGTTGGAGACGACAGCGTTTCTCTCTCCCAAAGAGATTTGTCGACAGGGTCTTTGAGGAAAAAAGGGCTCCAGGGACTTTTTCACAGTCATTCTTGTCGTTACGTCTTCGAGGGGAAAATACTGGTGCGAATCCATCAAAGATGCATGGTGTCCCACCACCATTCTTGAATGTATAGGATTTTGAGATTGTCGCAACCGTGTGTGAACTTACGTTCCACTAAAAACTTCACACTTCTTGGAGAATCAAGTTGGTACCATGAGGGATTTGTTTCAATGTACCCCAAGTTTTTAAGATATCCAAGTAACTTTCTTAGCACTTTTCCCATAAAATGGTACTGAAGTGAGCTTTTATTACATTTTTCGGTGGAAAGTGTCTCAAAATGGCGAAATAAATAATAAATTTCGGACTACCTATGTCTTTTTCAATGAATCTATGAAAAAGTCATTTTTATTGTCAAATTTTAAGCAAAATTCGTGAAATATTCGAAGCACGATTGCAAAAAATTCTATGAATAAAATGTTTTGTTGTTTCGACAGTGCATTCAACAAGTAATGATGCAAGTTATGTAAATACAAATACAATAGTGCCACAACAGGCAAAATTCCCAGCGAGGGGGCTGAGAAAAGATGCCCATAATAAATATGAATATCATATATTTCAAAAATACAGCAACCCAATTAAAAATGCAATTACAAAGAATATATATATGATAGAATATTATATACAATGCCCATAAAGAATTCTTATGGTTGTCTTATTCAAAGTATGGATAACTTCTCGATTTACACTAACATGTTTACCGTATTTCTTTTTAAACGTGAATGAACCAAATTTGAAGGACTGTATGGTGTGTACCATACAGTCTCATAACTACGTCCAAATTTGAATTTTTTTTGAAATTTCATTTTACATATCGTAAATAAAACACTAATTACATAAATACATGTGACAGACCTTGAATTTTAGTTCATAACCTTAACATGAAATGGCAAAATATATAGTTTTTTAATGATGCAATCAATATAAATTTTTAGAAATTATGTTTCAAACTCAAGTAAAATGTCAAAAATAGCATTTTTCGTAAAACGGATTTAAAGTTTATTCACAAATCATTTCATCTGTGAATAAAAACTATATAAAAATGCATTAAAAGTGGACGTAACTTTGGTTCTAAGCGTCGTATAAACAAAACAACGGCTGTTTTGGAATTACAAAAAATTGCTCTTTCATGAAAAATGAAAATTAGAAAAAAAAATTGATATTATTTCTTCCCCAAAATGACGTTTTAAACGAGGTCGGATACCTTAACTGAAAATAGCAATGAAAAAGGTGGATACACTATCGAGTTGAGAACTCTCGTCACGAGAATATTACCACTTTTCCACACGCACTCTTTATACCGTCACCCCTTCGAAATCGTCACTTTTTTCGAAATTTTTGTGAGTGGAAATGTTAAGAGGTTTTACTGCAAGGGGGGTGTTCAACCTTTTCTGGCATTGCGGCCCAAATTGAAATTTTTCCATGAAGCCCGTGGGCCAAGAAGTCATACGTGGTATTTAAAATCGTGAGATGTACAAATTCTCACAAGGACTTCAGTGACATATCTCTCTTAACGAATGGCAAACGGGCTTCGAATTGAACGGGGGAGGGTCTTTCTGAAAACATTTCTTTCATTAAAAATAAGATTTTTCAATAATTATGAAATTATTTCTCTCACCACAATTCTGATTTTGTTTCTTCTTTTACGAGATTCTAATATCAGTTTTACATGCTATGACACTATTTCTCTTTTTCAGTCTCGAACTATTTCTAAAAGTAATAATGAACTTATTTCTTTCATCAATTATTAAATAATTTCTTAGGTCGGTATTAATCTATAAAAGTTTGATAAAAGATATTTTACAAAACTGGAAAAACATTGGTTACATTCACTCGAATATAAACTATACGCTTATTGGATCCATTTTTCATGTTTTATAAAAAGACTTTTCTGAAACTTTTAGAGTGTAACACAGGTCTAAGGCCAGGATTACACTATAGAAGTTTGGCGAAATATGTTTTACAAAACTTGAAAAAAAAAACAACCGATGAGGTTATTGGTTACATTCACTAATGCGCTTATTAGTTGCATTTTCAGGTTTTATAAAAGAACTTTTCTAAAACTTTTATAGTGTAATCCCGGCCTTCTTGAACTGCTTCTATAAAAATAATCATATATTTTGCACAATGTAATTATTTTTATATTGTAAATAATTGCAAAATTTTATATATATATATATATATAAAGTTTTCTTATATAACACGTTGCAAAACTGTTTTTTTTGCAGCAGGCCTAAAAACTATGCACCAGTTTTTTTTGCAAAATTCCCCAAAAATTATTTTACCCTGGACCACAAATGTGTTTTTTCACACTAGGCCCGAAACCTAAAAAAAAAATCGTACCAGGCCCAAAAATCGTTTTCATCGAACCTCAAAACTATGCCTGCAAATTTCTTTCCAGTCGGCAAAGATGGCTTTTTCGCAATGTGCCTCAAAAAAATGTTTCACACATTTCACGTTAAAACAACTAAGCCTACCTAATCTTAAAAAACGAATCATCCAACGTTCTAGGCAATTTATGGTCACACGATGAAAATCGCAATCGAACTCTTCTTTTTAATCCCATGACAAGAAGAAGAACCGTCCAGAGAATCCCCAAAAACCTTTTTCTTTTGGGCCTCGGCTCCGCCCAAACACTTACTCTCAAAGCAATAAGATACGAGCTTTACATAACCACAAAACTATCCGACCTTCACAGTCACGGCCACTCTCTCTCTCTCTCTCAAGGGTGGAGACAAGGAGAAGTGACTCGGCTAGTCCCACCAGAGCTCCAGTTGTATAATGAATTGGCCATGTAGTCATTCAGTCTCATCATCAGGTTAAACGGTAGAGAAAAAAAAAAAACAAGAGAGTTTTGCGGCCCTCCTTGTTTCATCCCTCCGTCAAGCTGTTTGGCCTCCATTCTTACCCTGAGGTTAAAATAAAGTACTAATAATAGATACACATAGAGAGAGAGAGAAGAGGGGGGAGGGGGGGGGGCCGAGCACCCCAACCTGGAAGTGATGAAATAATTGATGGAACCTGCGTGGGTCATTTGTTAGGTGATGGCCCGATCGTGATCTTCTCCCCGGACCAACTGGGGAGACCTGTTCGGGTGGGCCACCACGGCGGGCCCTTTAATCTCCTAGCAAATGGCCCATGATCGCCCAATTTAACTTGGGGAGTCTTCGCTGATTTAAGAGCCGGCTAGGCAGTGGCAAGAAATAACTGTATGGAAATTAGACATTATATATATATATATATTTTTTTTTTTAAATTAGGTCTCGGCGATCCAATGTATTATATAATACACACGCATGTTCATGTATATCATTGGCACTGATAGCCGTCCCCCCTTCACGCCAGGGCCCCTTTCCCCCCCCCCCCCTTTAGATAGTAGAAACCGGCCGTCATGACGATTTCTGTTTCGTAATGAGAGAACAGTAGCACAACTTGGCCTGGCCTAACCATTCTGGTACTTTTTTTTTTCCTTTTTCCTGTGCAAGTGCTACTTAATTTGGATCATGTTCATTCTGTGGTGCTTTTTATTTTTTGCCTTTGCTGTATATAATGAGTTCGACAACCGCCGTAAATGTAACTAGAAATTAGCGAGGTGATGCGGCACGATGAAATGAAATTACTGGTGCCTTCTTCTCCCTTCGTTAAAGATATATATTTTTTTATAATCTCGACTTTTGTATACATGACCAAGTGGGAAATAGCCCCAGGGGGACATGGTCATTGGAGAGAAATGAACCTTCATTACGGAATGGTCGCCTATTTCTTGATGTTAGTCATTAAGAAATGGTCATTTAATTGAAAACATCCAAAGTGTTGTTTCAAGCCTTTTGCTAGACCATTCTTTCCCAAACTTCGCTGTTCTTCCTACCTCCTAGAAGAAAATATCTCTCACGTCCTCCATTCTTGAGTGAACACGAACCCATAGGATCCTATGCTATATCGGTAGTTCTGAATCTACTTATTGTTTTGCACTGCCTAGGCCAATCGAGATTGCAAGTATTTTTCTACTTGTATATTGTTTGGTACCTTCAATACCGGTGAATATCCAAATGCTTTCATCCTGGCTGTTATTTAGGAGTGCCTATACCAGTGAAAGTTCTAAGACCTACTTCTTCTTGGCTGTATTGTTTGGTACTGCTTAGACCATTGATTCTCAAACTTTTGTCAGTCGTGCCTCCCTTGCCCAATTCGTGGTTCATCTGAGGCAAAATAGTTTAGGAGATATTTTCATTATAAAAGAACCATTTCAAAGCTCAAATAAGCGCACAAATCAATATCTCCAGCTGCCGCGACGCCCCTGACAAAGATCAGCAATGCCACCCCCCCCCCCTAGGAGCCGTGGTGATAACACTGCGGTGATAACTATGATAAACAGTGGCCTAGACAAATAAAATTTAAAAGCCTTTTTCTACTTGGTTGTTGTTTGACTCTCTAGACCAGTATTTCTCAACCACCGGGCCCTAACACTGGTCACACCGGGCCGTGAGTGATTTGCGGTTTCGTTTTTCCATTAATTTCTCGTTAGTTGTGTTTATGATCGGGTCTTTCACTTACGCAAAAAAGATTTACCGGGTCGCGAGCTTCCAAAGGTTGAGAACCACTGCTCTAGGCTAGGAATATTCCGAGCCTACGTATATTCGTCTGTTGTTCGGTACTTTACAAATCGGTAACGGTTTCCAGCCTTTTACTCCGCAATTGTTCCGTGCTTCATAGATCTTTTCAGATTTGTAGACTTTCATTTGGCTACTGCTTGGTAGGTGATACATAGACATTAATGGTTCAAATTTACCATAACTTGATAATTGCGTAGTCCAGTAACGGTTTCATGCAATGGATTAGGTATTGTTTGGTACCCTCAAGCCAGTAATAGTCCCGAGTCTTCTTCCACTTGGCTTTTCGCAAGCCAAAAAAACACACCCATCTAGTTAAAAATACAACCTCTTTTTCCCCTAAAAACTTAGAAATTATTGACTCAAAAGTCATGTATTGCGGCCCTTTAGGGTGCCGTTATAGCTACCTAAGATAGCGCGGGGTATTTCTAAGATAAAATTAAATCTGAAGCCGTCACGTATGGGCATATAAGGATAGTTATTCCAAACCAAATCTGTAGTCCTTGGAAATCAGGCAGAAATGCCACGACATGTGTTTGAAACTCTAATCTCATAAGGGGTGCGAGAAAAAGTGAAAAGAAAAATCACGAATCCTCGCTGTAATCGACAAATTATTCGAATTTTTGTGTGCGTGATATCCATGCAATCTATCAACCGCTATTAGTATTCTTCAGGAAGCATTATCCTGCAAGAAAGATAAGCCATTTGCCGTCATCGGACCACGCCTTAACGAGACTTCCTAATCAAAGAATGAGAGAGAAATAGAGAGAGAGAGAGTGCTCAGGGTCAGCAGAGGTGAAAAACAGAATACAAGACAGTGAGTGCCGTATGTTTACAAACCACGGGTCAACGTGAGGTCAATGGGAAGCCCTCGGTGGTCGCCGACGCGGCTCTTCTTCGTCTCACACCAGAAAGACTTCTTGTTTCTTCCGTTAATAACACGTATATAATGTTGCTGAAGATACTAATACGCATGTTTAGTCATTCCTTCCACCGACTTCAACAGAAGCCGTCGTCATGTTTGTTATTATCGTTACATCAGTAATCAAATGATGATAATGAGTGATCTTTGTTATCGCTATCAAAACTAACTGGTATAGTTCAAATAAACCATTTGATTTGATATTGATGACGCCGGAGAAGACGATCCAATGAATTTTATCGACTTTTTTTTTTGTATTTAGTCACTGATGACCCAGGTATATATGACATCCACTTAATGTAGCAATTTCTACCTTTTAGATTGATGAATACTATGCTCTATAGCACAATGGTTTCCAATTACTGTTAGTCGTAGCGCCCCCTCCCCCCCGAAATCTTAGTGTCTACTACGGACCCCATTTTTACCTCCCCCTCCCCGGATATTAAAAACCCTACAGCCATCTATCAGTGAGAACAGCCTTCGAACAATACCCGACACCGTCCAGCCCTCATCCGTGGTAATAGCTAACATTGACAAACCTTCACGGTGGTAGACGAGCATCTTACCTCCACGCCACTCGGGCGCAATGCCATCTACTGGACTGCAAAAGAACTAAAACAACGGTTCTCATACTCCCCATCGAAAGAGAAGTAGAATTTTTCTAAAATCATTAAGAATATCACTACACAGTCTAGAAACGTGGAAACGGTGCTTTTGCGCGTTAATTTAATTGAGAACTTTTATTTTTAAGTAATTTTTTATGTATATTTTTTCGACTTAGCATTGGTTTACGTGGATTTTATAGTTAGGATGTGAACAAAAACCAAAAACTTGGGGGAAACACCCCCAATTGGGAACTGTTGCTCTAGTAGAAATATCATTGAAAATAGTAGTATCAATTTTGATTAATTTCCAATTTTTTCCACATATTTGACTATATGCTATATATATCCTACATGCCAATATTCTATTTAGTATTTTGTGATTCCCACCTAGAATCACAGGCGTTGCGTCTGTCGTATGACGCCAGCCCATGTTAAATATTATTGTTGGTTTTGTGATTTTCTTTTTATTTTAAATTTTTCTTTAAATTTACGCAATAAACACGGAGGTGCCGTTGCGAGGAGAGTGCGGGAGGCGGATCCGGGGGTCGGCAGCCGTGGCTACAGGGCCCTGAGCGGAACGCTCTCCGGGCCTTTACATCGCCCGGTTCAAACAGCATACTCACACCCCTTGGGGTAACCAGCTTATATCTCCCATGGACAGAGCGGGCGTATTTTTGGTGATCGGGGTATCCTATGCCAATAGTGGTTTTACATTTTTTATCTCCATTATTTATTATTTGCAAATGAAAAAAAAATGCATTATTAGCACTTTATGCGCATGAGATAAAATAGCATCACATCAATGTAACTGAAGGAAAAAAAACATGATTCAAAATAAAGGATGAGATAAATTTCGAAAATTCACAGCAATTTATTGGGTCACCTCCGGGCAATTTTGTTGCTGTCGGAATGCACAAAATCGTTATTCTGGACATAAGCTGGAGTTAACATTGATGCAGCTCGACTGTGGGTTGTGGGACGGGTGTCGAGAGGGGTCTTGGGTGTCCTCCCTTAGGACACCCAAAACCCCTCTCGATTCTCGTCGAGCCCCCAAGGAATCAAGATCATTACTTATCTCTGGACGGGACCATATTATTTTAGAGTTACCATATCACCGACTGATTAGGTTTAAAAAGTATTACATGGTATTGGGGCGGTAAAGTATTCACCGACATGGTTTAAGCTGTAGTCACAATTTTTTGATAAGAGATCAACATAGATTGGTAAAAAAACCTGAATTTAACCAATCCGTTAGGGACTGCGTAAATGAGCTAAGGGGTCACGAAAGATTTTCTAAAATTTAAACATCTTAAAATTCATTTATATTGTATATTCTTTTGCAACGTAAATAAATATGTGTCAAATCTAAAACGCACCTTATCTCTTAGGTGAGCAACTTATTATCCGTGTATGCATTCACTAGTCAAAGGTAAAGCACACACACAACTAATGAACTGAGAGGAAACCCCCATGAATATTGAAAATATAAAAAACAGTAAATGAAAATGAACAGAAAAAAACATTCTTTTTTTCATGCTTGCAGACAGCCCTGTAAAATTTCAATTATCAGGATTGACGGACCATGTAGTTGCAGATTTTGATGATATAGGAAGCCCTACAATCATTCAACTTTCCTCGTTTGTCGTATCCGCTGCATACACACATATAAGCACGAGCACTGACGTTCCTGGATTAGATAAAGTTGGTCTTTCGAAACATTCAAAAAATACTGAATTGATTATGCATATTACCGCTGCAGCACCATCTGTCAGTTAATGTTTTTAACTTAAAAAATAGCGGGGGAAGGGTTCGCCGATGAAATTCATGTCAAGATATATTTGAACTACTGATTTGGATCAGAGGACATGCGCTGGGTACGCCGTAGAGGATAGGAACTAAGTCGAAGAGGATCGAATTAGAATTAATTAATCAATCAATAATAACATATTATAAAAGAACTTAAAAATATAGTAAATAGCAATTGTAAGCATGTAATTTTAAAACTCTTTATAACCAAATTAAATATATGTTATCAATTATTCAATGAAAGTTCAATCACTCAATTTCGAAAAGGGAAAAAAATTATGATATTTTAAAATACAAAAAGCTTGATTCTAAGGTACCAGCAGATGACACTCTGAAAACTTCATAATAATCAATTTATGATAATGTGTCATTGTCAATAGGAATATGTTTTGATGATGATCATTATCATAAATCTTTTACAGTAACTTGATTGCAATTATTTTTTCTATCGATAGAAATATCGAATGTCAATTTTTGGTACTGACTGTTTTTCCAAGATCTTGATAATATACCCTTTTGTCGAGAGAGAGAAAAGAGCGCCGACCGATAAACGTAATGGCAACACCCAGCTATTAAATTTCTGTAACAAGGTTAATGACTGATAGTAATCGATTGATCATCGATCTTTAGCCGTTTTTACGAAACAAAATTAAGATATCGAGTCCAACCAAACATCATTGAAGAAATTCATTATCAGGAGTATTTCTTGCATTTTCGTAGAGGAAACTGAAACTTTTTTTTTGTCAACCGCAATTGCTTTTCTGGTATCCGATTCACGAAGCTTTCAGCAGCGAAATATTTTCTGCGAAAAATGTTTAATTCCAGCTTTTAGCAAAATTCACGAAGGCCAAATGATTGGAAAAATGAAATGAAAATGCAAACCGATTCTAGAAAGTGTGGTGAAGGATTCAAGAGGACCTTTCACGTAATGAAATAATTTATTAACTAAAAAAAGGGACATTGTTCATCTCTCAATTCGGCAACTTCCTTAAAAATTGAACAGATTGGATATTTTCCAAAGTATGAATACAAAGAACTCATTTTTAAATTCCTATGTTGTTGAGGAACCTTGTAAGAGAGAGAGAGATAATTCTTGACGTAAAAAAGGCTTTTGATACTGTTAATCATAAATTCTTTTATAATAACTTTGGAGCAAGTAAGTGGGAACATAATGAGCCTAATCTCTAATCTGAATCTCACTGTCGGTTTCTCCACTATAAGAATGATTATCCTTTGAACGTTCTTATAAAAATTTAAATTTTTAACTTCCCTCACCCATTAATAATTTCACGGAGTTGCCTATAACATAGCTAGTAAATTTCTTATTTTTTCTGATAATTTTTCATATTTTATTTCAATTTTAGCATCAGCAGTGGAAACTTTATTCCTTTCAAACATTTTTGTTGAAATTGCTTGTATGTTACTTACATTATATTACTGTACTTTCATTTCGTTTGGTCGCGGCTAGGCACCTGAAGCTAATATCACAGTTTATCTGTAATGTTGACTTCAGGCGCGTAATCTACCAAATTAACCCTTTGAGCGGCACAGCAGAAATCACTAAATCCTCTATAAGTGTCGCATACTTTTTTAAATATTGACAAATTCTCAAAATATTGAAATGAAATATTGAGTTCGCTGAGAAAGATATACGAAGCCCAGAAAATTAAATATGAAGTAATTAGTCGGACCTACTTTGTAGTTGGATATCCATGCAATAACATTGATTTCAACTTTTTATTTATATCTCTTCAAGCATGAAAATTAATCTCTCCATATTGTTTTTTAGTATTCAACTTCATAAATTCACACATAGTTTAGGTTGTTTTAAAATTAATTATGGGCCCGTAAAGTATATCGAAGAAATTCCACAGCTTTGATTAAGCATTTTTGGAAGCAGAAACAGGCAGATAGATAACTTGATGTTCAGGGGATTATGTCAGTTATATTTTAATGTTAAAAAAGTATCTAATCCTAAAAATAAGCATTAAAAAAGGTCGTAATTTTTTGATCGAAAAACCCAGCACATGTTAATGCTGGACCTTCATAAAATGCATACCTATTAAAATGCTACCCATTTAAGAACGTTAAAAATGGTATTTCTGTGTGTGGAGAGAGGGGAAAAAAAGGTCATTCGCCCCATTTAGATTCAGTGTTAACGTCTAAATCTTCCGCATTTCTCGCGGGAGATCTTAACATTGGACATGATTTAGCGGAACTAAACATGAATCCATGGTGTTCTTTTAATCGTATCCCTTTGAAGAATGTCTCGAAGAAAGGGATCATGAAACCTTCCAAAACAAACTTCTTTTCCTTGCCTTTGTTTCGCCGTGGTGAATCTCTTCTTCTTACGTCTTGAGTCGAGACGGTCTAGTGCTAAAATTAGACTCACCTCCTAGTTTAAAAGCAATAAAAACTCACTCCTTGATCAATCTCTTTCTCTCTCTCTCTCTCTCTCTTTCCGGAACGTCAAGGAAGATCTAAATGCTATTCCGGATAAGTTTGATTACCTCATTTTTTGCTAATCCTAATTTTAAGGTAATAAATGATATATTCATCATTAGGGCCGGGTTAGTATCCCTCTTGTATGGATGTTATCAGATCATTTTGACAATATCGCGGTAATTTCGTCTACCCGTAGGTAGACGAATGGAGACCAAATTTAATAAATTTGGTCTCCATTATGAACCACTCTTCATCTATGATGACTAAGAGGTTGATGCACCGGCCAAGTATTTCTTGACTTCTTTTTGGCCCATGGCCCAACTTTGAACATATTTTCTTCTTGTGGCCCTCCATTGTATTTACCAGCGCCACAGAAGCGATTTACTGCCATTTTACTTCCGAAATATATTAATTATTGTGGAACCTAACTATGTAATTGAATCACTCGCGTCGTTCTCCCCATGAAGACACCCATCAACTCGATGCAACGTACAAGACATTTGACTGAAATGGACAGCTGAGCCAAATGACTAGGGAGAAAAATTGCACGTTCGGCCAGTGGAGCATAAGGGCCGGAGACCGCAGCCGCTGCGTGGTCTCGGCCCGGGGGCCTCGAGATAATGAGATATTATTAAAATTTTTGATTTGAAGCATGTAAATTGGTGAGCAATCATTTGCAGTCAGGTATGAAGGGTGGGGAGCACTCAGAAAAACCAATATTCCCCGGGGGGGGGGGGCACGTTGCTCTTAAGACGGCCCTGATGGATAGCCAGTGCTCAGATAAGTGTGGAGGGGGCACTGTGAATCAGGGGTTCTCAACTGCAGGAGATGTCAGGAGGGGAGGTCTGTGAGCTTGGATGAGAAAACATTTTTTTGTATTTCTAACACAATGAATATTACTTTATGGAAACGTCCGTGGCACAGGAGGTCCGTAGACTTCGTTTTGTTGGCACAGAGGACCCCTGCCTCATAAAAAAAAAACACAGAGTCATCGGAACAAAAATTCTCCTTCCATTCGTATATAATAGTCCAAGGACCCCGAAAAAAAAATCTCTACGTCACATTTCGGCGTGCGACAGTGGTTCTTAAACTTTTGTCGCCAACGACTCCCTTTCCCTGACCAACTTTTGACGGGTCACAAGAATAGTCCAACAAAGTACTGCTGCAAAGCATCCACGTCATACATACCGCGATACGCCCTTGAACCAGTGCCCTATCATTCGATAACGACACCAAGAATTATCCAAAATTCATTAATTACCACTGCAGTGACTGTGGCAAGACGTTTTACATGAGAAAGGAAAAACTACAAGCAAAAATTCTGATAAAAAAATTCACATACAATATTAATTAAAAATTAGTTTAATCAATAAAAGTTAATTAAAAAATAATTAAAATTAATTAAAAAATTGAGAACAAATAAGTTTTTTGATTAGATTATGTTATGATATACGCGACTTTTGGATCACATTCTAAGATAAGTTTGACTTTTGTTTGCTTATCATCGTTAGATGGCTCTGTTACCGTTTGCATTGTTCCTACAATAATAGGGATCCCGACATTATTGGAGCGAAGTATTTTTCTGCCCCCCCCCCCTCACAGACTGGGTCTTATAACGGCCTTCTATATAAATTTTCTGGTTGATTCACATAAAGTTAAATAAACATTATATACCCCCTTCCCTAGCAGTCATTCCTTATAAGGGGCATGACAACAGCTCCAAAGCGCAAATTAGTATCTTCCCAACAGTGACGAGAAAATAGCTATTCAACTTGGCTTAACTGCTCCTTTCTTTCAAATCGAGCACAGCTCCGGTCTATCGCCAAGGACAATTTACTACCGATCGAATTGTGCCGGAAGTATGAGTGTTTGTGCACATAACAGTCAGAGCGCGTTTATAGTGTTGTGTCTGATTTTTCAGTGCTGCTATCTATATTTCGATTTGCGAGTGAAGCATAGCGATTGAATACGTCGACCGTTGCAGGCCTGTTGTTCGCTGTGGCGAGACTCTTTAACTGGGAAATCGGCCAGCATTCGCGCCTCGAAGTTGGGAACCACGGAAAGTTTAACTGTCTAGTAGCCGAGTGGTTAGAGCACCGATGCCTAGTTTGGTAGGTCTGAGTCCTTGGAACTGTAAAAAGGACCTTCAGAATCAATTTCAAACTTTCAAACTTGTGGTTCCCTGTTACCTAGAAATGAGATTGCCGCGATGGATAGTATTAAATTGTACAATGGAGATAGACCGGATTTGCAGATGGTAATTAAGAATATAAGATATCCGGGAAACTGGTTGCTATACAGACGTGACCCAGGCTCTGTCCCGAAAGGAATATAAGCCATTTAATCACAATACCGCCCTCTGGTGGCATTGTTGCCGTTTAAGAGCCACTAGCCGATTGCTTGCCATCGTTCATTGCACAGTACCGTTTAGCATATAGGCTCCAAGAAAGAAATTTCTCATTGCTTCTATATCGTAGGGGTTGCTGAGCAGAGATGATGGCTAGGAAAGAAAAATCCACATTTGCCTCCACTACGACTCGAACCACATCCCGCTCGCAGTGCACTACCACTACGCGATAGAAGCAATAAGAAATTTCTTCCTTGAAGAATGTCCTCTTCGTTGATATGATGTATCTTCCTTATAAGAATGAAAGAGAACAATTAGGGTGAGGGTGAAAACAAATCGAACATTGTGTACCTACATTCTTATCACCTTATCTTTTACTCTTTTACTGTTTTGTCCTTTCCTTTTTCTAACGTGTGGTTAGGTTAAGGCACACGGTTACTATATTTATTGCCTTTTCGTCCAATAGGGAGCATCCGAATTTCTTGCCGATTCGAAGTTCATTGCAATAAACTCAAATCGATCACAAAATTTTTCCTTAGTAGTTAGTGTTTGCCCCGGTTTGAAGAGGGCATATGCTGAACGGTACCGTACGACGGACGGTGACAAGCTATCAGCTAATGTCTCGTAGACGACATCAATGTCACCGGAGGGAGATTATACGTGGAAAAAGATGTCCAGAAAAATTCACATGTCGCCTCCACTTGGACTCGAAGCACAGCCCTCTATGTTAATACGGAGGAGTGCGCTACCCCTACGCTATAGAAGCAATGAAAAATTTCTTCCTTGGAACGTATATGCTAAAAGGTACTGTGTGATGGACGGTGATAAGCTATCAGCTAATGGCTTGTAAACGACATCAATGCCACCAGAGGGTGATAATGTGAGATAGGAAGTTGAAACAATAACAACATAAAGCGTTCACAAGCTTCCAAAAAAAGCGGATTTAGCGTGGAATTTCTGAAACAGAATATGGTGCGACCTGTTTCGTTGTTGGTTATATATATTTCATTAATTTGGGATTTTTCTGGAAAAATCCACGGAGGGGATTGTTTTTGGGACGTTTTCAAACAAAAACAAATAGTATCGAGGTCGTTTCTTTTGTTATTTCTCCCGTAGACACAAAAGACAATAATAGACACCGAGTGCAGGAAGGAGACAGAAAACGTCTCGCATGTGGTAAGAAAGGAAAACATAACCTCGCGCGGAAACTGTATCCTCTCTAGTGACTGCATCACAGATAACGTCCATCAACGTGTCTCAACTTGGCACACTTCTTATTGCCGTCATCAGTCTACTTCCATTTCGCAAAGAATGCGTGACATTTTTGACGAGGGATTCCCCCTTCACTTTTTCCACGTTTTTGGCACCTTTGGGAATTTTGAATAGCAATGTGAAACCCCTGTCTGATCTTGAGACACTTGAGCGGAACCGCATAAATCTGGTCTACCTGGTCGAGGATGGTAGCCCTATTATTGCATTCATTTTGATCCATACTCTTCATTTTGATCTACTAGGTCAGCGTTTTTCAACCGGGGACCGTATTGGCTTCCTTGCGATCCTGAGAGGGAGCCATGGGTGGATATCAAGTTGAAGCGGGCCTGATAAAAAAGCGGGCCTGTGGGAAAAAAAAGATCAGGATATATAGAAAAACGAAACTGCAAGTGAAATATGGTAGGAAAACATGTGCGTACTTTTTCAGAAAGAAGCAGAATTGCCATTGCAACAGGACCTTCTTAACACGCGTGCCCGAGGGGCCTTAGTCCCGGACCTTGAATGTGTAGGAGGGCTCTACGATGAGATTTGATATTATATTTTTCTAGAATAAATATTTAAATTTGCATATAAGTAATGTCATTAAGGTAAGGGCCCCGATTCTGGTAAAATGGCCTTGCATAGAACCAGGACCATCTTAAAACATATTCCCATCTAAGCGTGGCCTTGATCATGGCCCCTACATTTTGGTGCGGGGCCCCTAGGCTGGGATCTTTGGCGGGCCCCCGAACTAGATTTTTTCCGGGCCCTTCTATAGTGAATTTATAGCATGAAAAAAATCAAAAAATGATGATAATTGTCCCGGGCCCCAGCGCTGGAGCCCTGTCAGCCCTGCCCATGCGGGGGGCCATGGCCTTGATGTCAATAGGAAGGACCTTCATGATGAGATCTGGTACTATGATTTACGAGAATAAGTAAATACGTAAGTTGTTATTATCAGCTAAAGTAACAGGTTCTACAGAACATCTTCTTGCCTGAGGGCCAGTGGAGGAGAGACGACACTGCATAGAGACCCCTCCCCCCCCCCACAGAAGCCTTCACTGAATCATCAGAGGTCGACGTTACTCATGGGAATGTTGTTTAACACCAATGCGCTCAAATAAAAAAAAATTAGCATTAAGAAGGGTGTAGCTCTTTGATGTGGGGCCGGATAAGACATGGTGGCCACGAGAATAAAATTTAAGGTCCAGTTATATATGCCATGGGCGAAAAAGGTTAAAAAAATTGTACTAGGTGGTTCAGTGAGACTCCAAAATTGTTTAGACACTCGGTTTAGAAGTTGAATTACTTTACATAGTTTCATGTGCATGACTTTATCTACGAGGGGCAATGCAGCGCCTATGTTTCCCCCTCCCCAATAAATTGTCCTGGCACCCCTTTCAGAATCAGTCACATCCCTATCACTACGTTGAATTTGCATACTTTAATCTCTCGAACATCCCTGCTGCCCCAAAACCATCCAGAGACAGTTGATTACCACATTGAATTTTCATAATTTTATTTACTGTTCTTTCAAGCCGGGGGGGTCCACACCCGTGGCGTTACGCAGCTTCGACCAGGGGAAAAATCGGTTTTGGGGTGTTGTTACTACGCAAAATATACCATTGAAATCACTCGCGCTGTACTAGCCACACCTCGAAACAGGTTTTTCCCTGAGTTGAAGCTGCGTAGTGTAGTCGGTGTTGATACGGTTTCAAGTAGCGCCCTAAATTACCCTGGCACTTTGTTTTCAAACAACGTTATTAGCAACTAGTGCACTTAATTTCATCTATGAAGCATTTCAGTGGGGCCTCGATTCACACCGACATCCCGGATGGCCGCTATGCGGCGGCGAACTAACTCTCATCGCTAGGAAATAGGTGACGGCACAGTCGTGATGGTCAGCTGAAGTTGGTTTTCTGCGGTTTTTCAACTTCGAGGTGCGAATGCGAGTTAGTCTCCAATTTGTGAAGGTGTGCCTGCTTTCCTTCAATACTATACATAAAACTTAATGCATAACATAAAAATTCAGGAATCCGGCAATTTCATTCCAAAATATAGAAAACAGATGACAGCAACAGTAACCTGTAACAAGAAACACGATGATGAAACAAACATGATTCTAACAACATAAATACTGTTAGAGGTCACGCAAAAAAATTTAAAACATACATTCCGCAATGCATCGATGCGTTAGTAATTCCGCAGAGGAATGTGTGTACGAAAAGTTAGTCACTGGCCCAATGGCCAAATGTAGCCCTTTGAGTCCTCTGATGTGGCCCGTGACAAGTTACCAAACCACTCAAGTGGCCCACGAAAGATTTTCAAATCATTCAAGTAGCTCGCGCCACATGTCCGGATCATTTAAGCTGCCAACTGCACATATCCAGATAACTTAAGCCATAGATAACTTAAGCATATTTTCAAATCACTTGAAACGACAAGCGGCATACATCCAGTTCACTCAGGTGGCTCGTGGTACATGCGCAGATTACATGAAGTTGCTATTTCGTTACGATTGTGGTGACAATGTTCATGCGAGAAAAATGCGGGAAACCGGAAGGTGATAAATACGAGTCATTTGCGAAGTTTTTGGCTATAATATTTAGTAATCGTCCACAAAATTGCCAAATATCGGTCAAAAATAACCCTTGGCAAGAAAAACTAAGATATATAGGCTACAAACAAGTGCGCAGTGATTTAAAACGTATTTCACGGAGAAAAAAAAATTTTTACAAGATTAAATATTTGGGATGAAGATTTAGCTGTAATCATTAAGCGCCATTTACAAATCATGCAAATGACCTTCATTCCCGATTCCAGTAAAAATTAAAATCTTAAGCTTCGTTGCGGAAACAACCGGAAAAACGGTACATTTTTGAAGGGAAAAGCAAGAAATGGCAACATAAAACGGGAAAATTAAAGTCCCATACACGGGTCATGTGAATGAAAATCCAGCGGAGTGTTGATCATGTGCAGTGGATCCCGCTTATAAAGCTTTAAAAAAAACCCCGCCATGAAAAACACTGTTAACGGGAAATGTTAAATTAGTGTTGGGACCATGGAAATAAGTCATATTAAGCAGGAAAACGTTGTAATCAGGTACGTTATAAGCAGAAAATCGATGATAATAAAAAAAATTTCTCAATATTACAACGATAAACGAACATTTCTTTATTGTGATGCGCAATAAAAAGAAATGTTCATTCCAGAAATCTTTTGGGAAAACGAAATATAAACGAAAACAAAAGTAACGAAAAATGTGTCGTTGTATCCGAGTTCGTAGTATTTTCATCGACGTTCCAAGCAGTGTTCATTAACATTATTCTTCATAGCAGCGTTTCTCAGCCTATGGTCCGCGACGATGACATAGGTGGTCCGGAGGCAGACTTGATAAAATTATTTACCCGTTTCAGTTGATTTTGGCAATATCCACATATTTGGGTTCAAATAAATTATACCCTCATACCTAGGTTCACCATACATCATCGAGGGAAATGTAGGAAATTGCGAACCTAAGTGCGAGATATCACTAAATTTTGCCAGAATTGCACTTTATTGTTTAAATGAAATTCATTGCTTTAAATGAAATTCATTGCTTTAAATGAAATTCATTGCTTTAAATGAAATTCATTGCTTTAAATGAAATTCATTGCTTTAAATTCAATTCATTGCTTTAAATTCAATTTGCTAATTACTGCCAAAAAATTGCTGAAGAATGTGGAAATAAGAGGCTGTTACAAATCGCAGTAAATAAAAATGTGTTTCATGAAAAAATATTCGAATGATGTGATGACCATATTTCATCGAGAAAAATAAAATTCGGTAAATTGGGATTTTACATAATGATCCGTAAAATATTAGACATCGCCAATTGCCATCAAAATCCTTCTCAGAAATAGGCACAATCACCAATCGCGATTAAAATTCCAAAAAAAACAACAATTTGGACAAAATGTTAATTAATGAATATTAAAAATGTAAATAAATATCGTTGGAAAAACGGGACAAATGTATTTAAAAAAATCGGAAAGAAAATTGCAGAAATGTCCCGTAATACGGTACACAAGGGGTCCGTCAAATTGTTTCAGAGACATTTTACTGGTCCTAGTTTTCAGAAAGGTTGAGAAACACGGCTGTATAGAAATTAGTCCGGACAAAAAATTATTGACGGTACAGCTGCGGTGTCGTTATAATCGAGTTTGAAGAAGAAAAAAAAAGTACGCAGTACATGTTTTTGTCTTAGGCTTCCGAATTTATTGAGGGGGCCCCGTTTTTGATGCGATTTTAGCATGACCGTAAATATTCGTTACTGACTATTTCATACCATCAAGAATGGATTGTAATAAAATTTAGGAGTTATCTGTTGGCGAGTCAGTATCAAAGCGTTTTTGCACCTCATAATATTATCATTTTTGCAACTGAGTGACTGTGTTTCATATCATAATTGATAATTTAAATATTTTCTAATTAAAAAGTGTGAATATATATATACACGCTTAAATTTACTGCTTACTATTATTTTTAAGTCGTTTCATGATAGAGTTTTATTGTTTTATTATAAGTTGTGTTATTTTGGTCAGTGGCTTTTTAATTAAACTCTTCGCTTGATGGAGAAGATGAGGGATGCGCACAATCAGAGTTGCCCTTAGAGGTGTGCTACAGGTGCGGGCACACCGGGTCCCGGGGTAGTAATTTTTATTTACATTACTTATTTATTTTTATTTAGTATTAATTTTTTTTATAGTTCTATAACTGGGCCATGACCCCAAATTAGTAATCCCAAAAAGTCTTGTTGAATATTTCGTCAGTGGACCCCTCAGTGAAAAAGCCGTGGACCCCTGGGTGTCTAGGCAGCCGCCAATTGGGAAGCCGCTGCTATACACAAGGGTTCCTATAACCATTGCCAGCCGTGACCGAAAATCACGAACACTATCATTTTCGCGCCCCCATCAGTCTATTTTCGATTTAGAATTTCTTGTTAGATAATCCTGATTCAAAAATGTTTTCGAAATTAGTGAAACCAGTCCACGACGTGACGCCAAAGCGCTTTCCACTAATTCTGATGTTATTTCTTTCATTAATCATGAATTTTCATTAATTCTGAAATTATCTCTTTCGCTAATCCTGAATATTCTTTGATTTCGAAATTGTTTCTTTCGTTAATTTTTTGTTTACATTTATTGTTTGAGTAGTTTTCTCGTGCGTTCTGATTATGTGTTCTTTTTTGGATACCTAAAGATATATGCATGGTGTTCCATAAATTCGTAAATTGTTTAAAAATTCCTAAAAATTGAAGGAATTATGCAAAAGAATTATTCTCACGAAGGAGGATTTGGTTCAACGTTTTGTGACGATAGGGCACTACGCGAAAGTAAACCCCTTTAAATATGCAAATCAGGGTTCTATAAAATGCAGGGTGTGCGAATAAGAGCCCATTTCTGAATTTTCCTGTTACTGGCGCCGCTTACACATGGTTTGCCATCGGGATGTTTTGCCGTTGGTGGATAGAGTTTACGCCGGCCTCGAATTGCTGGCTTTACGAACATTACGGACACAGAAGGGATTGAAAAAAGGTTCAGGTCCAATCATTGCTTTCGAACTGGGTACTCTCTATCGACAAAAATGTTAAAGTTCTACAATTTTTATCAATTTTTGAACTATTTATGAATTTACGGGGCACCCTGTATATAGAATTGGATCTCGAGGAGGTAACAATACTTGTTTATGTCACAGGCTTGTGAATTTGTTAAGACGACCCCGCGCAATACGATTAGTATGGTTGTAAATATTTGTTACTGACTATTTTACACCATCAAGAATGGATTACAGCGTACTATCATTTATGCGACATTCAAGAGGCCGGGTCAAAACGCCGAATAAATGGCTCGGTTAAAAAAAAAGTCTCGCCACAGAGAGCAACAGACCAACAACGGTACAAATATTCTACACTTCACTCGCAATTTGAAACATAGATGGCAGCGTAAAAAATTCACGCACGACACTATGTGCGCATACAGACTGTTAGGTGCACAAACACTCACACTTCCGGCACAGCCCAACCGGTAGTAAATTGCCTATGGCGATAGACCAGATTCGTGCTCGGTTCGCAAGAAAGAAAGGAAGCAGCTCGGTCTTTGATTTTATTTCTCTGCTTTATAATAGCTTTCGAAGTTGGCGCAGGAATATTCAACTGTTTTGCAAGATAACCTTTTCCGACAATTCAAGCCGAATTCTCCCAAAATTTCCATTTTTTTAAAGAGAAAGCGCTTTTCGTGTTCTCGACATTACGGACGGCACAGCAAGTGAGTGAGTGTGAGAGAGAGAGAGAGAGACTTACGCGCACATTCCGGCATGTACCAATTCGTTAAGGATGGTGCATTGGTACGTTTCGTAGAGAAATGTGCACGAGGTGCATATGCGATTAAGTAGTAGTAGTGGCCCTCTATTTCCCGTCGTTGGAGAGTTTTTCCGAAATAGTAGCGATAGATGGCAACTTTATTTGTCTTTGGTAATTTTCTTTTCAAAAGTCTACTAGCTTTTTTACAACGTTACGTCGTGTATTTAACAACTTTTACGGCTCTGATTGACAACTGTACTTGCTTCCGACAAAACTTTTTCGAGATAATTGACAACGTCCCATATGGATCCCAATTTTCCGTATTTTTATGAACGGAATATGGTCATGCTAGGTATTTATCGTGTTGTGTGTATTGATTCTTTTCTTTATCGAACACCTTTCACATGCCGAATAGAACGCTTTAGTGTGTGGTATAAGTCAAGGATATGTTAAAAAAGAGCATCTGAATCGAGAAAAAACAATGTCCAGTGTGCTAGTACCAGGTCTGAATAAGGCGACTAGTGGACTCATCGAAGGGTGGTTTTGTATTCTAAGTGACGTCAAATTAACGTGTAATCGTTAAAAAAAACGGCGTAGGGAGCAACTATTTGCCGTAGCGATAATACTGACGTCACTGAGCACATTGATGGCGGATGACGAGTCGGCCTAGGTTTTGAGTGAGAAAAACAAAACGATTCTTCGTAGCTCCCTATAACCGCATTCTATACACAGTCGAGCATCGATGTGATTAGCTCAACTGGAGGAGTATGTAGGGAGATGGTGTCTGATGGCCCGGTCATTGGACCAGGAAAAGCGTCAAGGTCTTCCACATCTTGAAAATGTAAATAAGTGGCATATCATTAGTAACAAATTATAATACATTTAACAATAATCATTTTATCATATTCATACATTGTTATGTATGAAAATATAGGAAAAAAATGTTTTTTCTTCACACATATATATAATATCCATAGAGTACACATGTATATACACAAAACGAAATTTATACGCATTTTTCCTGAACTTATAACCACTTTTCTTTCGACATTTTTGTGCATTATTTCTGATGCTGACTCGACCGACCCGCAAAAAAATAACATAAAATTGGGGCTGGGGGAGGGACCACAAAATGTAATCGGGTCGCGGGCTTCCACACATGTTTAAGACGGTCCCGTTAATAAAATTTATTCTTGTTAATAAGTCCTTCACAAAAAATTTATCGATTCGATTTTCGTTTCCTTTTTGTGATGTTTCCATGGATTATGAAATTTCGCGATGCTAATTAAATTGGCATTTTTTTTTTTGTCTTGTCTGGCTATTGTTTCCGAATTTCCCGTGTTTCACGAGCGCAGCGTCACCTATCAGTAAATTTTTAAGTTTTTTTTTTCCTCTGCCGAAACAAAATTCGGCAAAAAACAAGAACTTTTAGAAGTATTCATGCAAATATTCCTTGTCCTTATTTTACAGCATTTAGAATCGTAACATCAATTATATAATCACTCGGTGTTTTTAAATGAAAAATTCAATATACGCTTGATTTCAGCGTTTGTTATGCATTTAAGCTATTTTAAAATATATATCAAAAAATATATGTACGGTTAACTTTCTTTAAAATGAAGTTCTTCAGTTGATGGAGAAAATGTGTCTGAATGAATATGTCCCAAAAGTCGGCCTTTATCGCATCAACCGTTCGTCGTCGAGGAATGGTTCCAATTTGAAAAAATCGTCCTGTAGCAGTTTTGCGAAAAAAAGTGTGTTACAAAATTTAAATTTTCTCACGGACACCTCGTCCTAAAAACACTTAGATAGTTAGTTGTTGCCCTGTCTCTGATGTGGCCGACAAAAAGAATTCCACGTTTCGAAAGTGCTATATATTCGCTGAGATATCGGAATTCAAGAGCAGTTGGAAAAGAACAGCATAAGCTAACGTACAAGTTCACATTGCTGTTCTTTTTCTACTTTTTTCAGGTTTTTGAGTTCAAATATCTCAGCGAATATTGCATTTAAAACTTTTTTTGGGGGGGGCTCAGAAGAGAGATGGGGGTAACAATTTTCTAATTGAAAGTTAGAGGACGGGGGATCGTATAAAAATTTGGATTTTTAATTTAATGACATAGTACTGTATTTTTTTCACAGTCAAAACTGGTACAGAGTGATTTCTGAACACTATTTTAGCATTTCACCCCATACCTCTACGACCAACGGTTGATGAGATAAAGGCCGAATTGTGAGTTACAGAACAACCTGTATGCAGGAATAATAAGTTAATACAGAGATTCTCAACCTGGGGCCATATGGTCCCCTTCCCTCAGCAATCCTGGGACATTCTGAAAGGGGCACGGGTGAAAATCACACGAAAGAGAAGCCGCGACAAGTGGTGAAGATCGGGACCACAGAGCGAGCTGTGAATAAATAAAGCTTTCGAGTGTAATATGGTAGGGAAAAATATGTGACTACTTTTAATTTCAGAATCCAACAGAGCTGTCCATGGAACCAGAGCCCTCACATCGGAGCCTACACGATGAGATCTGGTATAGTCCTCCGACCACGAAATGAATTTTCGCTGCGTCATGTCACGTCACGTCGGATGATTTTATTCAATTTTTTTTTTGGTAAAACGATTGCACATCGAGAAAAGTTCATCAGTGACTGAACTTTCACGATTGGCATGTCCTTCTAGGATAAAATAGAATCGTTTGACGTGACATGACGTGCCGTAGCCAAATCTCATCTCGTGGTAGGAGGACTATACTATGAACTTCGAATGTAAATAAGTAAGCTATTACTTCCAGCTAAGTATGGGGCCCCATCATAAAACATCACTTTACCCGGAGACCCATGACGTTTTTTAGGGAGCTATTCACCGATATGGTTTAAACTAGTCACAATTTTTTGATAAGACACCCAAACGGATTGGTTAAAGTCAGGTTTTTAACCAATCTACGTTGATCTCTTATCCAAAAATTGTGACTACATTTTAAACCATGTCGGTGAATACGGCCCTTAGACTGAGATGCGTGAAACCTTTTTCCTTCCCCAAAAGAAGGGTTGCTCACTGAACTTTAGCCGAGGGCAATGTATTGGGAGCTTCTATTTATTGTGCAGGTTTGTTAGATCTCCCCATATTTCACGCAGACCCATTTTTCCCATATATTTTGGTTCTTCGGAGGAGTGATCACCCCTCCCCCTTCTGAAACCTTGTCTGGTCCAGGGTTCCAGCAATCCATCTTATTTATTAATTAAAATTTGTAGAAAATTTAGTTTTGATTTAATTCAGTTCTAATAAGTAAGAAGAAATGGTCTCGCCCTGGAATTGGAGAGAATGGATAAGACAGGGGAGCCTCGAGAAGAAAATATGATCCAAATGGGGGGGTCACAAGAGTTGTATTTTGGACCAAGTGTTTCAGAATTATCAAGATGGCTCAGATTAATGGTTATGTCACCTCTGGACTACACCAATTTTTGCCACCCTTTTATCATTCTATTCGAACTTTTTTAGCGACACTTTGCTTCTCTGGACTATAACTCACTTAGTTCCCATCCCTGTTAATATTTATATATATACGCTTCTGTGTCTCTCTAAATCCCAATTTTAGTCCCGCACATGCTGGCTCACTGACCTGGTCCTTCGCTCTCTAAAGTAACGAACTCCCCCGTGCTTAAGCATTATCTAGGTCACCCTTTTGGCCGCTCATTGACCTGGACCCTCGCTCTTTAGGTCCTTCTTTTGGTCATTGACGCGCTCGTATATATAAGCTCTAGTTCATTCTTCTGGTTATCACTAGCATGATCCATTGTAGGTAGTAGGTTACTATTTTGATCACTCCCCACAAAATCTCTAGGTAATCTAATCATTCGCCGACCACTCTTGCTCTTTAGGTCAATGGTTTCAATGGTTTCAAACTCATATGCTTGAACACTGCCTCAATCACTCAAGAGCTTACACACAGTTTAGGTCACTCTTTTGGTCTCTAACTGGTCTGTTGCTCTCTAGGTCACTCTTAAATTCACGTCATTGCCTGGAAATTGATTGCGGTTATTTTATAATAATCTATGCTGAGAGAGAGAGAATAATTATTTAGGAGAATTTTATCAATCCTGAAATTATATACACATTCTTTCATCGATTCTGAATCATCATTACCTCATTCTTTTTCATAGGCGTACGCAGAATTTTCTGGAGGGGTTTACTTTTTTTCCCTGCAAAATAACACTATAATCTTGGCTCGGGGGGGGGGGAACCTCAAACCCCCCCCCCCCCCCCGCGCCAATTTTCTTTGTCAACGTTTTTGTACATTCTGTCTATATTATATATTGCCTTTTTTTATTCACGAACAAGAACATGACAACTGTTACCAACACAAAAACACACATGAATTATGAACATTCACTCTGTGACCCCAAGGGACTAAGGCACCCTTCCGGTCGGTCTACAGAGATAGATCTAATATCTGTTAGCCAAATGGCAACCATCATAGATTTTTTAAAAATTAATTAATTGATAGTTAGGATTATGGAATTTTTGTAATTATCAGCTTTCTTTTTTTCCTTTTTTAAATATAAAGTAATAGAAGGAGCCGTTTAATATATACAGTCGAATCCCGTTATAACGAACACCAAGAGGCCGGAAAAATCACTTCGTTATAATGAAATTTCGCTATAAAGAAATTCCATTGTTCCTATGAAATCTTATCTGGGGGTATAGAAAAGTGCTCGTTACGACGAAATTTTCGCTATAACGGTATTCGACTGGACTGTATACAAGGTTATGCGTACATTTACATTCTCTCTTATTAGTGTAATTGATTACATTAATAGGATAGAATGTAAATGTAATCTGATCGATATTACAGATACATTTTAATTTACATATGTATTTCCGACTATATTGCCCGGCAAAAAAATAATAAATACTTGAGGCTTAAGGGGGGAACCCACAAAATAGCTTAGGACACGTTAAGATGGTGCCGAGTTAATATGATCCAAATAAATGACAATCACACACGATCATAAATTGATTTTATTGAAATTTTTTTGATCGCAGTCTGTGATCGAGCTAAGATAAAGCTTCGAAAAATAATCGTTTTGGGGAATAATTCACTAAAATTTTTGATTAAGTTCAATTATTAATTACTTACACTCATAAATTTAATTACATTTTGTATTTGGATACAAGTTACAGTTTGCTGTATTTTTAATTGCTTTATTGCATATTTTAATTTAATTATAAAATTTTAAAGTCGTGTAGTTTTTTGGCGTAATTAAGGTTAACATGTCGGTTTTTAAGACAATGCAGCTTAGCTAATTCAATAGGGCACATCAATGTGGTGGTCAACAGCTTACATATGGAAAAAATGGTTTTATGAATATTTATGGGTATATATAGTTAGTATCAAGATGGTTGGAGTTAGTTTTTCCACTCGCTGAGCCGGTCTCCGATTCATGAAAGTCTTTCCTCTCACACTAGACAGACTCTCAAGTCGATTGGTACACTAATGAAAATTTAAGAATGTATATCAATTCAATAGTAAATGGAAGCCAGAAGGGAGTAGTACTTGAATACGAATTACGCGTGTTTGTGGCCTCATATTATACGCAGTATCAATAAGTTTAACAAGTGGGCCAGCCATGCCTAGGCTTACGTCAAAGAAGGGTCCTCTCCTCACACTGAAGACTTCATGATTCTGATTTAAAATTAACTCTCAAATTATTTCTCTCTCTCTCACATTAATTCTGAATTCAAATCAATTCTAAAATTACTTTTTACACTAATCTTGAATTCAAATTTACCCTGAAATTATTTTTACATTAGTTTTGAATTCGAATCACCTCTTTTATTAATTCTCACTTCGAGTCAACTCCGAAATCATTTCTTACATTATTTGCGAAAAAAAATTCACATACATTCTGAAATTATTTCTCACTAATCCTGATTGAAATTAACTCTGAATCTATTTCGCCACATTAATTCCTAATTCAAATCAACTCTGAAATTATCTCTTACATCAGTTCTGAATTCAAATTAAATCTCTGAAATTATCTCTTACATCAGTTCTGAATTCAAATTAAATCTCTGAAATTATCTCTTACATCAGTTCTGAATTCAAATTAAATCTCTGAAATTATCTCTTACATCAGTTCTGAATTCAAATTAAATCTCTGAAATTATCTCTTACATCAGTTCTGAATTCAAATTAAATCTCTGAAATTATCTCTTACATCAGTTCTGAATTCAAATTAACTCTGAATTTATTTCTTGAATTAGTTCATAATTTACTTTGAAAATGTCGCTTACATTTATTCTGAATTCGAATTTACTCTGAAATTATTTCTTGCATTAGTTCTGCATTAACACTGAAATAATTTCGTACAATAATTCTGAATCCCAATCGGTGATAAAATTATTTCTTACATGTTTTTTAATTCAAATCAACTCCGAAATCATTTCCCTCAGTATTACTCAAATCATTCCTTTCATTAATATTGAAATTGTATCTTTTATTAATCACGAACTTTCATAAACTTAGAATTTCATTAATTCTAATTAATTCTGAAATTATTTCTTCTCATTAACGCTGAATCCCGAACATTCCTGTGATTTTATGATATCTAAGTAAGAATGGCTCGTCCTCCACCAAAAACTTATATATTGGGGCTCAAGAATGGGAGGCAATAAAATATATTTGGGTCCACGCTTCCGAAGTTGTTGAGACGGCCCTATTGATTGACAGAGGGCCGTCTTAAAATCACATTAAGGCTCATCACGTTAAATACACAGCATAATAACAAATGGATTGTAATAAACGCTTTTTTACTGCCATCTATGAGCAAGACAAAATTTAAGTTTTTCAGATAAATTTTTGTTGTTTCTGAAACTAGAGACCTTATATTGATTTAATGATTGATAATTTTATTTTAATTATAATTAAAATTTTGAAAATACGCTTTGCTTTGTTGTTCACTATACTATTAAGTTAATTTGGTACATAATTTACTAAAATTTAACTTATATATTAGTATAGTGGTTGGGGGGAAATTCATTGAACCTGTTATAAGTACTAAATACCTGGGAATAATAATTGACAAACGATTGACATTTGTGCAACAACGCAATTATGTAATACGAAGAGCAGACGTAGCAAAACACACTTTAAAACGCATACTTGCAAGCAGATCGACATTGACAATCAAGAACAAATTGAATGTATTCAAAATGGCTATCAGATCCATACTTTTATATGCTGCACCAGTGTGGCTCTACTCGAGCAATCAACACATGGTTAAATTAGAACAATATCAAAACAAAACAATAAGAGCTATGCTGGGAGCCAATTGGTTCATCAGGAATAGAAGTATAAGAAACGATATAGGAATGCCCACCATACACGCCTTTGCTCAAAAGCTGGCTAATAATCTCTTCCAAACTCTTGAAGAGTCAGAATACCAACATCTTAGGGAAATATCCACTTACCCAAAAGATCAGATATCAGCTTTTTCCAGACCCAAAAACTTTCTGGTTATGAAAAGACCGGAGGTACCGGGATTGTGAAAAATGTATATAAGCAACTATATATAGTGTAAATAATTAGACCAACTGCAAAATATCAAATTTGTAGATAATATATATTTAATCAAATAATCATAATTAACTGCATTTAATAACATATAATCGCATTTATTAATATGATCTATAGTTGACGCTGAACATAAAAATGAGAGTAGGTAATATATGCATTATGATGAATGATTAATGTTAAAAGAATAGCATTAATTATAACTTAATGACGTCCTAACAGGCTGATGAAGTGACATTCTGTCACTGCCCTGTTGAGTGACACTTTCTGCTTTCTATTTCTCCTCCAGCCTACTTAAGCTTTCTTTTCCCCCCTACATTAATAACCCAATATGGGTAATATTAAACTCTAAGTAGTTTAAAAATAAAACATATACAACCATGGCGAAAATAGCACTACTAGTCCAGGATGGCTAAGAAATGACTCAGGGGTATGCACTGATTGCCAATTTCAGTCGGAACCCACAGGCCACTATGTCATATTTAGGATTTAGGATTATATATTAGAGCAATATTGAACCAAGTGTGCAATCTAAACTCCGAATTCTCTTTTGAATAGAGAGTTCAAGGTGTACAGCGGAGTCACATCAGTGACTTAATGAAAAAGTTTCCCCACATTTTGTATGTGTTGAATGGTAATTTTTCCTTTAAACTTACCTTGTACACAAAAACCAACAAAATTTTTTTGCGAATTTGATGGGTATGAAAGCATAAATATTTTAAATGTGGAAGAAACTAAGTAAATCAGCAATTTTTAATGAACTTTTAAAATATATGCTACATTTTTCTACATTTCTCGAATTCCACGGTCTCTGTGGAAAGCCCCTTAAATGCAAGGCCGCCAGTAAGGGGGAAGTACCTGGTGAATCTTGTGTCCCGATTGCAGGACTCCCCCCTTGCCTTAAATTTGACGTGGCTGATTCAGTAATAGAAGGCGAAAAAAAATGTCTCTCTCCCCAGGTGACAAAATATCTAGTTGGGCGCTGGTTAAATATCGCCAATCTAACATCCGCCAAGGCCACCAAACGTTTCTGTTCGTAAGTCGGGGAGTGTGGCTTGAAACCTTAAAAAAAAAAAAAAAATTACCGCAACAGTTGCGTCACGTAAACAAGACGAAAATTCTCAGAAACGGAATTAGTCCTCGGTGTTTTACAACCACGAAATTGCGTACGTGGAATTTCGGAGTGGGGGTGCACTGGGGGTCCCCACGTTGAATAAGGGTTAAGGTCATAAGGTATACGCAGGCATATCTCCCTTTTTTTTTTTAGGAGGCGTACTTATGGGATGTAAAGATAACATCGCCGTGTAAAGATAACTAGACATAAGGGTCCTCTCCTTGAAGTTTTTGCAGCTGTGGTCTCCTCTTTTCTGTTTTTTGAAGGGCCCCCATGAAAATTAACCAAAAGAAGGCACGTCAAAAATCATTAAGGCAATGTTTTAAGTTCCCGACGTGGTAAGATGACACTATCCTTCTTCGTCATCTTTGCTCAAGACATCGTCATCATCTCCACGGTTTTTCTAATGAGTTTTTCACTCGGTGCACATGATGATGCATCACCAGCACTACCATTTTGTTTTTACTAATGACTGATTAATCAACCGCTGCCGAGTGGTTAACGCGGTTCGTATTCCGGCCTAGGTGTGTGGAGACGTATGGAATCTACTTTGAAACTTGTTGCCATTTGCTTTTTTTAAGATAGTGTTTCTGAACCTTTCTGAAAATTGAGACGGCAGTAAAATGTTTGAAACAATTTGATGGACCACTTCTGTCCCGTATTAAGGGGCATTCCTGTTATTTGCGTTATTCGGATTTTTTTTGCCTTTGTCCCGTTTCTCAACGATACTTATTTGAATTTGTAACATCTATTGAAGTCGTAAATACACACAAGTTTTCATAATATAAATTATGTTATGATAATCGTGGCAAAAATTATAAATATTCATCTCACATATTTGTCATGTTTAACCTTTTATCCGCAATTTTTTTTTCTTATTTTTAATCACGATTAGTGATTGCACCTACTTCTGATCATGTTTCTGATGACAATTGGCAATGTCCCGTTTTTTACGGATAATAATTTAAAGATTCCCAATTTATCATATTTTTCCTAATTAAATGTGGTAAATTTTCCATCATTAAAACAATTGAATATTTTTTTACATGAAATACATTTTGTATTTCACGTCCACCTGCGAATGTTGCAGCAGTTTATTTCGGCACCCTTCAGAAATTTCACAGCAGTAATTCACAAATTGCTTTTAAAGCAATAAATTGCTATTTTTTTTAGTGAAATTTAGTGATATCCCTTAATCGAATCACAATTTCCTACATTCACCTCGATGATGTATGGTGAACCTAAGTATGAATGTATAATTTTATTTCAACCCACATGGATATCACTAATATCAATTGTAACGGGTGAATAATTTTATCAAGTCTGCCTGCGGACCACCTATGCCATCACCGCGGACCATAAGTTGAGAAAGGCTGCTCTAAGACAAGGATACACAAACTTTTTGGATTGGAGCATATTCCGACCAAGATAAGTTTTAAGTCGTGTGAATACTCGATTAACTCTTCGGGGGCCTAATAAAAATGTAGTTTTGATCTCTAAAGGTGCCTACACACGTAACTGCAAGCTTGACAAGCATGCATGTTCAATATTTTTGTGCAAGCATGAACAACTTCCCCTTCGCCTCCACACGGTATCAGGCATGCTTACACAAGCACCTTTTCACACCGAAGCAATTTACGGAAAATTTATCGACGGACAATTCGGCACAAGTGAGTTAGCAGTGACCAAATGAGAGAATGAGTGAGGGAGCAAGCAAATCAGAGGAATTGAACAAAATGAGTGAGTGAGTGAAGCTCACTTAGGTCGGTGAGCAGATGAGTAAGTGAGCAAATGAGTAAGCAAAGAGTGATTGAGCTAGTGAAGGAGCAAATCAGCGGTCAAGTAAGGAAGAGAGCATAGTAATGAATAAGTGAGTCATCAAGTGAGCACATGAGTGAGTGAATGATCAAGTCAGTGATTCACGTCTCAGCAATGTTGGCACTTCCCCTCGGCATCGCATGCGCTCTAGTAATAGCGGTGCTGGCGGGTATTGCTCAGATAGCTTTAGAAGCAGCTCTGGCCAATCACAGGGTGGAAAATCTGTCTAACCAGGTATTATACTGAAATATTCAAATGAGCAAGTTAATGAGGAAGTGAGTGACCTAATGAACAAGTAAATGAGGAAGTGAGTGACCAAATGAGCAAGTAAATGAGGAAGTGAGTGACCAAATGAGCAAGTAAATGAAGAAGTGACCAAATGAGCAAGTAAATGAAGAAGTGATCGAAAGAGTGACCAAGTGAGTGAATGTGAAAATGAGTAAGTGAATGAGAAAGAGTGAGGGAGTAGCTCAGTGAGCACATGCACTTACTCATTCACTCACTCATTTACACACTGACTTGCTCATTAAGACACTAATTTTCTCACTTGTGCACTAGTTTGCTCATCCACTTGCTTATTTGGATGGTTATTCACTTTGTCACTCACTCACTCATGAGTGAAGCTCTTTCTTTCAAACCAAGCACAACTCAGGTCTATCACCATCTATGGGCGATTTACTACCTAGTAAGTCGTGCCGGAAGTGTAACTGTGTGTGTACCTAACAGTCTGAGTGCGCATGTAGTGTTGTGTTTCATTTTTCAGTGCTGCCATCTATATTTCAGAAGGGAAATGAGTGATGTATTATGATTCAATTACATTTGTACTGTTTGTAGGTCTGTTTCTCTCTGTGACGACACTTTTTTAAAGGGGAGAATCGGCTCGCATGCGCACCTTGAAGTTGGGAACCACAGAAAACCAACTTCAGCCGACCACCACTGTGGCGTGTAGACAGGTGCGGGTACTACCCCGCATGGTTATGCTTGTGCAAACGCGGATTGAACAGGCATGCGTTACAAAGTTCACTCAAGCCACTTGAGTACAATCACGATGCTTGCGTAAAATTGTCATTAAGACGCTCAAAAAGATTGCACATGCAATTTCAATTGAATCTTGTCAAGCTTGCAGTTGCGTGTGAAGAACGTTTCATAAAAGAACTTTTATCAAACTTTTATAGCTAATCCCTGCCTAATAGACTCTTAAGGGATATACACGTGTATACCTGGTTTTCGGGCGGATCATTTACGCCCACGGACAGGGTCTGAGGCATTCTGAGCCTCTGTTAATCAAGTTTTAAATTAGATATGGATTGAATAACTTGACTATTTCAAATTTAAAGTTTGGTTAACAAATTTGTACATATTTAGTTTATATTTCTCTTCGTTTCAATCAAGTTTTACGTGATGGAAAAAGTGATGCTTTATTGCGTTGCGTGCCTCCGGGGCACTGTAACTTTGCTTTGGGAAATGTAGCTATGTTAAAAGTTGGATACACACAGTCGATCCACATCGATGTAACCAACAGATCATACCGAAAAAAATGGCATAGTACTGGTCGGGTAGCCTAACTTTTATCCCTGAATCGAATCACTGGTGACAAATTAAATTTTTTAAAAAATCAGTGATAATATATCATTTGTGTAGCCCACCCTATGAGGCTCAAGGGCACCTTAGCCCATACAGTAAGATGCCAGAGCAGGAAAAACACTCGGGAAATCATGAATAGTCCAGTTTCTATTTGCCGGATATCCATCTCAGGGGTTCGCTAACTGGCCCCCCTTATGAATCTTGGGATATTTTGAGGGGAACCACTGGTGAAAATCAAGCTGAAGTAGAGCCGGACGGGTTGGGGAGGGGGCACTGAGTGCCGTGAAGAAATAAAACTTTCAATCGAAATCAAATACAATGGCAAAAAATTGTGATTACTTTCAGAATCCAACAGAATCACCCATTAAACCACGCAGTACCGTCTTAAATGTAAGGGCCCAACCGAGCATGGCCTGGAGGGGGCCTCGTGATAGTGAGATCTGGTTACAGTTCAAGTAGGAAAAATTATTTCTCATATGGGCTCATGATGCTCTTAGGACAGCCATAAAACCAGAGCTATCTAATTGCATAGGCTTCTCAAAACATGGCGAGGGGCCCTCATGTTCAGGGGTTACAGTACACGCTTGAGATGTGTACTATGATTTTCGAGAATAAATGTGTAAATTTATAAGATGTAATTTTCAGCTAAGTACGGGGAAGGGGGGAGGGGCAAACCATCTTCTTTATTGGAAGCCCATGATGATGATAAAAGGATCCTACACAGAGCCAGGACAAGAGAAATTGTAGCCCAAGGGACTACAACGATGCTCGATATAAATCCCTCGATAGAAATCAAGTTTGGGTCGAGACCAATATCTTAAGAATCCCTGGCTGTGAGTGTATTTTCACGACCAATATTCAGAGCCCCTGCGAATCATGTTTAGGTCGTGACCCGTAGCTCAACAATGCCTTGCTGTAAGTAAATTCGTACGATCTATCTCGGAAACCCCGGCTAATCAAGTTTGGATAATGACCCATTGCTCTCAAGAATCCGTGGCCGAAAGTGGATTCATGCTGCTCATCTCGGAAACCCCCTGCGAATCAAGTTTGGGTTGTGACCCATCGCTTATGAATATCTAGTAGAATTTGTACGACCCATCCCGGAAGCCCCTCGAATCAAGTTTGGATCGTGACCCGACCCATCTCGGATGCCCCTTCGAATCAGGTTTGAGTTGTGTCCCTATTGATCAAGAATCCGTGACTGTAAATGAATTTGTACGACCGATTTCGGAAGCCCCTGCGCATCAAGTGTGGGTCGTGACCCATAAGTCAAGGATACCTGCCTAAAGGGCTGTAAAGGAATTTGTATGATATCTCGGGAGGGGCACTGCGACCCAATTTTACGTCCCGACCGATAGGTTAAGAACCCCTGATCCAGCCACTAGGGATCCATGGAAATCCTGGCACCATCGTTGTAGTATTCGAGAATCGGAAAAGGAATATACGGAGAAAGTAAAAGGTATGTCGTGTTAAGACGTCATTAAGACATTGTTACATAAGTATTTGATTGATTTTGTTGTTTTTGTTTTTGGCAATCGCATTGTCTCTCGGATGGTATCATGTCCTGTTCTCATGAAGATGATGATATCGTTCCTCTGTGAAGTCAAGCTTGAACAAATACAATGGAATGAATGGGCCAATATAGGAAGACGAGAGATGAACGACCAACCATCGAAGCCGAAGCAAACAATAGGCAGCAACTCATTGTTGTGATTTCATTTCATTGCGTACCCGCGGCTCCACCTACTCTATCTTAATATATCTGCTTTTCTCTCGAAACAAATCTTAATGAGATATATTACATGACCTTTGTATACATTCATATGTACGATCTTCATCATGACAGCATGAGAACGACAACAATTTCCGATTGCTTTTTTTGTGATGCAACATGTCATTCATTCTCTCCGGATGATTTCTGTGTCTTGATGACTGTTGGAAATCGATAGAAAATATGTACATTACATGCTTTATACTTGTCCAATGAGAGACCTGTTCTACCTGACCTTTGAGTACGCATGTCTTATTGCTGTCAAAGTAGTTTGCTTCTAAATTACATCTCCGGAGAGGTCGAGTCCCACTTCGGAATATCTTGTGGAGGATACATGTTTACGCCTATGCCTCGAAGTTTTTTGCAATGACCCGCCGACAAAAAAGCTTACATAGTCTTTGATAGAAATTCATGTTTAATGAAAAGATGATTTTTCTGAATTAACGAAAATTCCGCATCCATTAATTGATATTCATAATAAATTTGGATCCTTAGGCTACATCAAACGTCTTCACCATATTTAGCTCTCTGATCACTACTTAAACAATGTCATAATACGTCATAGGAATACTCCAATTTCTAGAAAGGCTAAACGCTCATGGCTTTATGAATGGAAGCTACGTCACCAAGATGGCAAAAAAAAAAAACCCATCCGGCCTCCATTCGACCTCCCACGGGCTCGAACCCGCAGCCCTTTTTTTCATGTGCTTCCTGGCTCTCACGTCCATCTAACCTCAACGTATCGAAGTCCCATTCAAAATCACTTAACAATCTTTTACGTAAATTTACCACCCAAGAATTAAGACAATTGAATGTTGGTAATTGGAATAATATAACTTAATCAGGCCTGACCAGGCCCTTGGAGCAAGAACAGACCACCCCAAATCACAGACTTTATTACCGTTTAAACAATAGTAATAATCGCCATTTATTCATTATATTTAGAAGAATACTCGGAAGGGCCTATTAACTGATTATATAGTGGGGAGGAGAATGCCCAAGTCTTGCCCAATTGCGATTATTACGTAAGGGGAGTAGTCGTGGTAATTTCTTTAGCTCTTCTTCTACTAACCTACAATTTAGTTGTTGGGTTGCCCGGGGCTGTTACCCAGCGCGTGCACTGAGAGGGGTATGTGATTGTGGTAGTATTAACGTGGACTACCTCCGGAGTCGTCGAATTCGTATTAGGGAGGCACCTGCCGCGTGATGCCTATTTAAGGCCTAATTTGTGATCATTGGATTGGCCTGTAATGATGTCTTTACATGCATGCTTGTCCTTTTTGTTTCAGTCGATTGTCATACCCGGATATGACGAAGCTGGGCCGCCCTTATCGGATGCGGGACCCGGTGCGAAAATAATTTCGGGGGGTCCCTTGCCCCGATTTTACATATTTTGTAATGGGGGAAAGGAATCGCCATCCGAAGATTCATGCGTTATCACGGAATACACAGAAATGCTGAAAATATCTACTCACAAATGAAAATTCACAATTAACGAGAAAAATAATTTCAGAATTGATGTAAATGTTCAGAATTAATGAGAAAAATAATTTCAGAATTCATTGAAATTCAGAATGAATGACAGGAATACTTCCAGGATAGTGAAAATTCAAAATTAATGAGAGAAAAGATCCCAGAATTGATGAAAATTTGGAATTTAATGATAGAAATAATTTCAGATTTCACGGCGATTGAAGAAAAATCCCAGAATTGTGAATATTCAAAATTAATGACAGAAAAAATCGGAATTTATGAGAGAGGACATCTTTCAGAATTCATGGAAAGTTATTAATTCCAGAATTGAATGAAATTTAGAAGCAATGAGAGAAAAAATCGCAGAATCGATTGAAATTCAAAATAAATGTGAGAAAAATCGCAGAATCGTAAAATTTTTCAATTAATGAGAGAAAAAGAATGGCTGAAATTTGTAACTAACGAGTGAAAAAAATCTTGGAGCTGTAAAAATTCAGAATTAATGAGAAAGAATCCCAGAATTGATTAAAATTCAGAATTAATGAGGGAAATAGTTCCAGAATTGATAACAATTCTGTAATCCAATCAGTTCAAGCTCATACATCTTTCTACCACAAAAAATTTATATATATATCATTTTTGTTATGTTATACATTTTCTATTACCGTAAGTGTGGGGGGCCGATGGAGTCACACCAGGCCCCACACCCTAAGGGCGGCTCTGTGAATAAGAGATATTTGTCTTGACGAGCAGTGCCGTCTTAAAGCATGGGCCACCAGACATGGTCCGGGGATTCAAATGTAGAGTGACCTCATCTGGTTAAGGAATTTTTAACCAGGTTCAGGGCCTCAGAAAACTCATTCTGCCCAAGGAGCCCTACATGCTCTTAAGACGACCCTGTTGACGAGTCTTTTTTTTTTCTGTTCCAGGGTATTAGGGGACGACGAGAAGAAACCGTTCATAGAAGAAGCCGAGAGGTTGAGATGTAAGCACAAAAAAGACTATCCAGACTACAAATATCAGCCTAGGCGTCGAAAGCCTCCGAAATCGGCCTCTTCGTTCATGTCGTCGTCGTCGTCGACGTCGGAGTCTCGTTCGAATTCCAAGTCCACGGCGGCGGTGGCTGCGGACGACGTCAACTCCACGGACTCGTGTAACAACGAGGTCCCGATCCACGAACCCAAACACCATTACGGCGGTGGTTCTGGAGGCTCTTCGTCGAGCTACAGCAACCCGGCTGCGGCTGGAGGCCGAGGCAGTCAGCATCCCCAGAGCCCGCCTACGCCACCGACGACACCCCTGCAGGCTACGGCGAGGTATCCGCCACCTCAGCAGCAACAACACATGAGAGATGACCAGCACGTGGTGACTGAACTGACCGGAAGAAGTAAGTTGATACCACACTTATTCGGCTCATGGGCGAAAGTGTCGGAATTTTACGCCACTGAAGTCCCACCGCAAATACGAATCATTCATATTTGGATGATCGAAAAATAGATTTATATGTAACCTCACTTCGGAAACTCGCCTTATTCGACGCCAAACACGAATATCAACTACATCGAATATATACGCCACTGCTTTTCTTTTTCTACTCTGTACACACATAAAATTCAAAAACATTCACATTTTCTTATCTTCTGTCATGCTAAGGAAACGAAAAAAAAATTCTCAACTTTTTCCTTCTCTGCGCAATAATATTACGTCATTGTTTCCCTCTTTATTTCAAACCGAGCGCAACTCCGGCCTATAGCTATAGGCAATTTACTACCCACGCAATAATTACCCTCATACGCCACTGTTGGACCTTGAAAATATATATTTTGAACTTGAAAAAAAAATTCACTCAGGAGAAGAATGGCGTATTTAAATTGTGAGACTCGCCATATTCGACGCAGGGCCGTATTAACCATTAAGCAGAATAAGCACGTCCTTAGGGCATCAGGAGAAAAGGGGCATCACAATCGAATTATTTATATATAATGCGCAATTTTTTTTTTATAATATCAACCTTCGGTAGAAAATCCTCCTAGATGATATAGGAAAATTATCTTGAAAGTCCACTTTGACGCAGTATGAGACGCATGTACTATTTCTACAGCAACGATATGGAAATCTCAAATCTAGAGGAAACTATAGAAATATTGTCAACTTGAGTTCACGTTAATGCTGAGTTTTTGGAATGAGATGTCACAAAATTTTTATAAAATAAGACCAGGGCATTCTTAACAGTATCATAGGCTCCGGAGGCTTACGCAGGTAGGGGGACCCCGTACCCTCCATTAAAAAATTTAAAAAAAAAATTGGAAAAATAATCAAAATATCTCGAAGGAAAATACTTTTATGTGTTACCAAATGAATATCTGTTGATTTAAAATGTTTTTTTGAAGGTTCAAAATTTCTCAGGATCTCAAAATTTCTCTGGAAAGATTCCCTGTGCCCCTCGATAGGTCGATCCTGCGTACACTTCTGATGGGCCGCCGGAAAAACCGATTTTTTTTGGAATCCCCTCCCCTCCAAGCTAGCTAAAAATACAGTACTTGCCTTCCAACTTGCACACTTACTCTCGAAAATTGTAACCAAATGTAATTGTCACGAGGATCTCACGACAATTTCCAATGGCCGGGTTGTCCCATGCGACGCGAAGGCGCCGAGTACGCCAAATTATACAGAACAAGCTAAAATACCCGGCGCACTGCCCGGGTTTTCTTCAATTTTTACTGGGAGGATCGAAAAAGTGACAAAAAACCATCATAAAGGCATATGCACGACTGAAAGTGATTGCTGAGACCCAGGAACCATTGTTGCCCGACGGGTTTTCACCCATTTCTGGCATTTGCTCTGCTCTGACGAACTTTTAAAATAGCCTATGGTTCAATCTCGGTCCTGTTAGTATATATGCAAAATTTGACGACGATAGGTCTAAAATTGTAGATTTGTATAAAAGACAAACATACATACATATGTATATAAGATAAGGACATGAACTTGAAACGTGCAGATCTGCGGGTATACTCGTAAATGGTCATAATTGGATCAGCTGTGCAGTTTGAACCACCGTAGAAGCAAACGAAATATTGCCAGATATAGATTGCGAATGGACTCGAAAAATATATCAGGAAGAAAAAGTACCCGATGATAGTGATTAACCCAAACTAAGGTACAGTACTTGTGGATAATATAGTAATCATGCTAAGGGTCACAGTGGTTCCTCTGTGGTTCGGAAAATTCTAAAACGCGGTCAATGAGAGAAAATATCTTATAAAAATGACTAGAACGAAAGGTAAAAGTCAAAGGTCTCTGTCATTTTGGGAAAATATGAAAGGAAAAATTTCAAAACGCGTACATTTTGACAATTTCAAAAATAGCGATAGTTACATTGATTTGCGTTCCTTTGGTTTGCTCAGTTCGTTGGCGTCTTCTTAATATTCTTGGGCAAAGTTGGTCAACTCTTCCCTGACTCTTCCCATCACTACTGAAAGTAGAAGTAGATGTCTTACGTAGAATTGGCTTTGAAGATGTCGTCAAAGACTTTGAAAAACTAGAAAAATAGGAAAGGGAGAACCTTTCAAACAAATGAAATACATATGTGCCTAGAAATATTCACATGGTAGCCTATTCTGTCAACTTTTGAGAGAAGTGTAAAATTTCATTTTAACATTTCTTATGGATTTTTTTTTTTTCAATTGATAGATTCAATGAATAGGTAAATGAGAAATACAGCGCATATGGCTACCACCTATAGAATCCATCTTCTATAGGTGGTGTTGGTATGGCACCCTGAAGGGAATATAAGCAATATCCGATAGTGGCGATTCTCGCCAAAAAAAAGCCTGAAAGTAAAAATTATTAGTCTTCAAACGTAAAAAAATCGCTGAACTGTAGCCAATAGCATTAAAAAAAGGTGGGGAGGGCACCAAAATTACTTAAGTGCTTCTTAGGGCCTTCAAGTGTCTTAATCCGGCCCTGCTTCGACGCCAAACATGAATAATTAGTCAGTCGGAAAAAAAACATCGGATACGCTACTGCCTTACATTTTTCTCACACCTGTGAAGCCAATTCTTCAAGATTTCCTGTTTTCCACTATATTGAGAAAATGAGAAAAATCCTGAACGATTTATCAGTATTAGATCCAATATAAACATCAGCTCAGTAATTAGATCCAAACACACCACTGTAAGACCTTGAAAAAAATTATATTTTGAACTTGGTAACAAAATTTACTCGGAAGAGAAATCGCGTAGTTAAATTAATTAAATGTTGCATTTTTCGCCACTTCAATGCCAGACATGAATAATAATAAATTGCAAACGTCGAATACGCTACTGGCTTTTTTCGCACATGTGCGCATGCAGCACTTTCCAAAAAATTTCCTATCTTCTTTCGTGTAAAAAAAATTCCCGAGTTTTTTATCATCTATGCAATTAGTAAATTTATTATCGCCTGATCTCAATACGCCACTGTCTTTTTTTTGAACCTAGAAAAAGAAACCAGAAGAGAAATGGCGTAACCACAACATGAAGAAAACGTATACAGAAGTTTTATTATAAGTAAAAAGTCGGGCGGCGGCGGCACGCGTATGACTCTTGCGGAGTACAAAGGGGCCCGTTGTGATGGCCACCATCAAAAAGGGCGTGGCATCTAGGATTCGATTACACTAGCGGGCCACCAGGCCTCCTTCTGGCATTTAATCTCCCCCCCCCCACTTCAAGAAAATACCACTTGAGAAAAAGTATTGTAGAAGAAAAGCTTGCTTTTTCCTGGTTGGGGCCCCTCTCACCCCCTCCGTCTCTGGTGGGGGGAAGGGGTAGATCTGGGTTGAGATTAACCAAAAGAGCATGTGACGTCATGGCGTACGTACACATACGCTGACGACGATGGAAATTCCGGAAGCGTAAATTGGTGATCGGAAGGAGTGGCGTAACATATATTTTTTTTAAACTCCGCCATGGGCGTCGGATTACTCGAGGATCCGGGTCTCAAGTACGCAAATGGCGCCACTTTCTTGTGTGTGTGTTGCCAATTATGCCACTCTTTTTTTTTTTATATTTGTTCTTAAAAGACTAGGATCGTTTTTCTGTACACCTTTAGAGAAAAATTTCTTTTAATTTCAATGATTTCTCAGATTTCAGTGGCGTATAAAAATATTATGATCGAAAATTTCGTTCACTTTTTTGTCGGGCCAACGAAGTTTATCTGTAATTAGGTGCTGGGCCATATTTAGTATCTCTAGGGGCCCAGGGCCTCAAGCCTTTTTAGGAATCCTACTCTGAATTTAGTCCAGTGGTGTATCAAAAAGTATAATTGAGGGATCAAAATTTTTGGCTCAATTTTTCCTGTTAAAAGTATTTCTATATTGGATTAAGGCAGCTCTGGGCAGTTTGTGGGACGGGGCTTCAGACTAGAGTATTAAAAATCTCGTAAATTCCGTTCGGACGCCACAGATACGATTAGATAGGGACTTATACGTCGAAAGCAATTTCGGTTTCCCTGATTTAGATTCGAATCCATTGGCGGTGACATTGAAGCCGGGGAGGTTCTGTACTTCGTTGAGCACCCCCCCCCCCCCAAGCTGATTCAGAAATCAAAATATCTTACATAAAGCTCTAGCCGAGCACCCACGGGTCTAAAACGCTCCAGACTCTATCCATAGGTGTGGAATCGAAAACACATCAAGGTGCAGTTGTGTATGCGCTTTCCGACAATTGCGATAAGAGCATGCACAACTGCCGGAAAGCACATACACAACTGAACCCTGACCTGTTCTTGATTCGACACGTATGAACCAGGGTCTCGGTCTGAAGTATTTTAGACCTGCGCGCGCGCGTGTGTGTGTGTGTGCGTGTTCTTTTTCCCATTTTGTCGAACATTAAATTTAGAAAGTCATTCATACAGTAGTTACCTACTATTGCTCAACCGTACATGCACCTTGTACACATTCCTCTGCAGGATCGGTACATGCCGGAATGTACTGAGTGTATGAGGGGGGACTAACGTATTGATGTCGTGACAGTAGCGCTTCTTTCGTGTTTTCTTGCTGGTGCAGCCATATGTCTGCCATATTTTTAATCACTTCAGGATGGTAAATGCTTGAATTTTTCCCTCTTTTTTTGTAAATATCGTGTTGTAGGTCTGCCTGCTCTCTGCGGATGGACTTTTTCAAATGGGGGTCCGGCTTGCATTCGTTAACCTGTGGGACACCCCTTCCTCCTCTTCCTCGTAAAACAAAATCCTGACATATGGATGAGGCTGAATATCTAAGGGGAGGGGCGTGGACATTTCGTACAGAACCGAACTTTATGGAAAATGTATGACCATTAACAAAGATTATATCAGGACTCTTCTATAACCAAGCATTTCATTTTTACAAATTTCCAAAATGTTTTTGCATTTTTGATACTCACAAATGCTTTGATACTCAGAAATGCATTGAAAACGTAAATGTGAAAAAAATTTGTTTTTTTTTTTCAAATTTTTTTTATTTATATTTTTTTTACAAAAAAACTAATTCCCTTCGCCAAATTTTTTCAGCCAAGATGGTGCAGCGCACATTCATCTTCAACGTACAATATTTCCCCGAATCTCATTGCTAAATTTTATGTATTAAATCACGCGTTTCTTGGAGGCACTTTCCTCCTGGAAGTCATCCTGAAACCCCCACGAAAGTTCTACTTATTGTGTGCTGCCCTCTGATGAGAGCCCTCAAAGTTTAGATTTACCATATTCGCAACAAAACTTACACAGTCCTTCAAGTCAAGGCTTTTACTCTCTGAGGTCTAAAGAAAAAATTCTGCAGTAAGAAAATGAAACTCGCACATTTTTGTTGCACCTTGGTCTGAAATGGTTAATATAATTATATATAATATAGCCTTTTAAATAGTACATGGTGGGAAAATGATTAGCTAAATATGGATTAGCTGTCAGCCTCCCTTATCATGGAAGTGGGTGGCATGGCCAGCACAAAAAAGGTAGGGCTCTGGCCCGGGTGCCTCGTGACGATTCCTATGTCACACTGCAAATTCACGAGTGAGTGGGGTCCTGTGAAAAATCTGGCTAGGAGTCTGCCAGAGATCCCACCCTAGAGGCCATGCGGCAAGATGTGAGGGTCAAAAATATGTGAATACAATCTAACAGCGGTTCTCAACCGGTGCTCCGCGGAGCCCTTGGGGCTCCTTGTGCACTCTCCAGGGGCTCCGCGTCCACTCTAGGAAAATAAAAAATACAGTCAAATTTAAGACAATAATTATAAATATTTTTAAATAGTAAAAATAAATCAGTAATTTTGATGAATAATTAAATAATTGGCCTACGGGGCTCCGCCATAGAACTTTTTTTACTTAAAAGGGCTCCTCGAGTCAAAAAAGGTTGAGAACCGCTGCAATAGAACTTGTGAGGGAAGGAGGGCTGATAATTTCCTACTCACCCATGTGGAAATTAGAGCCTAGCTTATGGCAAGATAGGGGCCTACCAGGTGGTTCTCCGGAGCTTCTAACCCGGCCTACTTATTTACATACTATCGAAAATCACGAGGTCTTTCCCATGCACCTGAGATAACTAAGCCGTACCCGGGCCGGGTGGGATTCGTGCGGTAAGATGTCACTGTCTCTAAATAGAGTTCTAGTTGAATGATATCAATTTTGAAGAGAATCGGCCGAGCGTGTGGTACAGGAAACCATAATTTCCAAGGCTCATTGAGAATAATCCATCCCGTGTCTGTTAATCTCTGGAACCAGATAATTTCAGTGTTCGCTCAGTGAATCGAATTCCGGGGCAGATCCGTAAGCCAAAAAAATGATCCCATTGTCTGACACTAATTGTCTCAACGTCAACAAATTCACTCACTGATCGTCTTTTTTTTTGTTTTGTTTTGTTTCAGGTCATGACCCTGGCAGTGGTTTGTCATCGTCCGCCAGCCCCGTCGGCGTCCAGAGTAGCTCCAGGAACGGGGCATGCAAGTACGCTGTCGGGGGCCACGTGGACACTATCTCAAACGTACCGCCTCCGCCTCCTCCAGTCAGTGCACCGACTCTGCGTCCATCCGACTCATACGTTCCTTTCGGACTATCACCCGGAAGCGGCACCCACCACCACCAGTATGCCCATCACCTGCAGGGGACTGCACCGACCAGTTCCTGGAATAGGTTCTCGGACCAGTTCTCGCCGAGGGTCGGTTGCCTGACATCAACGGGAAGGGAACACCATCACCACCACGTCGGCGGCGAGCACCATCTACTCAGCGATTTGGACAAGAGTCCCGGCATGGTACCCGGGACGTCACCGGGGCAGCTGCCCCCGCCACCTCCGCACGGCGCCCCGACGCTGGACCTGTACCGGAACCACAACACGTACGCCACCAGCGACTTCCATCCTGGTCGGAGGCAACAGCCCGCTCCTTTCTTGGACACGGGCGCGTCTGACGGTGGTTTCGGACACTGCGCTGCTGCCAAAAGTTTCGGTCCGGCCGCTGGGCTTTTAGGAATGCAGAGCTGCCCCGTCTTCGGCCACATGGTGCCCGTTTCGACTCAAGAACAGTCCGTTTTCGGAACTGACGCGAGGGTCATGACTGATGCGGCTGGGTCTTGCGCGTACAACGCCGGACACTCCATAGGACACTTCTTACAGCCGAAATAGTGTAGTAAACCACACCCATTCTCATCTTTATGCTTTAACACATTTGAAAAGGGTGAAACAGACTGGCCATCTACAATTACACACACACATCAATGTCATGTGCGCATCTGAGTCTAGTCATCGAGCAGATTCATGAGGTCATCTTGAAGGAGCTGGAGAATTGTCCACTGGATCGTGAACTGATTGCGCTGATAAGAAATCATTAGTAGTCTAGTAAGTATCAGGACATATTTTGGAGGAACAGCACTTCACAAGCCGAACTTTAATAGAACAGAACACCTTCAGTAATTTATTGAATACCTTACAGGACAGTCGGACTACATATCGCACAGGTTCTTCTTGAGTGTGAGTCAAGATCAGTCGCCTCCCGTCCAGAAAATCAAACAACATGCGATGTTTCCTCTAACTAACGAAAAGAGCTTCTCTGGTACAATATCGGCAAACCATGGTGATTACTAGTGACGTCCATCTCTCAAAACTGAAAAAGTGACTAATTGCAAAAAGAATCAGCGTCTATAGACGGCTGATCACTCACGCGGATTTGATTAGCCATTATATTCTTTATTTTGATAATGTCAATGTCTATCCATCGGGGACAGCTTCCATTTGATATTTCACAGTAATGTACTTGAATGTACATTACTGTGAATATGAATATGTTTGTGAATATGTGAATATGTTTCAATCGAAACATAAATGTGGCACATTATTCTGACTTCGTTACTGGTAGTCATTTGAATCACTGATACGGCGAGTAATTTGAACGGAACAGCCGGTTACTTATCCGGTACAATCAAAAAATTCCGTGTGGCGCATCAGTGCTTGCGGATTTAGGAGTCTCTTGAGCAAAGCCTAATAGACTGAAGCGGTGTGGACGAATACCATAGCTAAACCCAATTACTAGCTAGAGTAGTGTCAATACACTTTAACAGTGTCTAATCACTTCATCGTAGGTGATTTTTCAGTCCTAGACAGTTCAAAAAGAGCTTAGGTCCAGTTTTGGGGGGCGATACCGTTCAGGTCATCCGATACCAGTTCAACCACAGAACTTGTAAATGCGTCCAGCGGTCCACGAGACTTCTAGATGACACCGAATGGAATTGATTGTAGTGGAAGAAAGTCAGACACGTAATCAATAACGTGTATGCGGCTCAGAGATGATGCGACTGATCAATCGCGAAAATTACTGAGCTCTTGATCCGTCAGTCCAACGAACTTTTTTTTTAACGGTGGCATCCGAAGTGTCCAATAGAAAATCATGGTGTTTTCTGAATGGGAATGACGGTGATACAGCACCAGTCACCATACAGGACACTTGTGTTTTTTGCCGTCTATCAGGTTGTGGTGAAGTCATCAAAATTGCTTCAGACGGGGAGGAATATGTCTGACCAATGATACTAACGCATTTGGATTGAAAAGTGGTTCTATGCAACCGCTCAACAACATGGACTTTGTCGTCATCATATGTCTTTCACGGATCATCTTAAAAAAACATAGATCAGCAACTGGTTGCCAATCGAACCCTGTTCCTGTCCAGGGCTTGAAAAGTGTCATCAATTACAAGCTCAAACTATTTTCTCGAAGGTAATATCTCAGATTTAGACAGTAGAAAAGGGACAGTAGATTTGGACCCACATTTACCCTTTAAGGCATAGGATCCCCAGCCGGATTCAACGACGTCATTGAACTTGCAAGTGCATCTAGATGTCCATTAGACTTCCAGATGATCACCAGATGAAATTGATAGTCAGACACACGTTATCGATAACGTTCAGAACTGATCAATCAGGAAAATTACTGAGTTCATGATCCGCCAGTCCCATAAAGGATTTTGTTCACGTCGATTTTCTAAAGCAAGTCTTATTACTGGTCCACAAGCTCAATAATCTCCATAAAAAAGATTGTCCACCATCAAACTCCGATGACGTCACTGCTCTTTATAGTATCCATAAAGTGCCTGATTATGTACGTGATTATCATTTAATGTGAACCTAGACAGGTTCCGATGGACTAGAAAATCAAATACAATCGTTATAAAAAAAATATACTTTCAATGGCAATAAACAATATAGATCCGTAGGGTGCAACGAATATTTTTGGCTGTGCACTGTATTTCTGGTTTTATTTTCATTGTGAAATGTATTTAAAATATCTGATAATTCACGATTTTTATTGTAATTATAGATGTCCATTAAAAACAGTTTTAGAGATACTCATTTTTTTGTTCTTGGTTGTGGTCGAATTCGCCAAAACGTTCGCCAACTTGGCTCGTCTTGATCATAATATGGCTTAAAAGAGGGGGAGGAATATCAATTGTTCAGCATTTTTAACTGTTTACACGGGACGTATAGCTACCGGCATGCACCGCATTTCACTGGTGAAACGTTGATCCTAGAACAGACATCTTTAACCTAGTGCTCCCTGAAGCAATCAGGGTGCGCGCGAGCAACGTCCGGATTAAACGCCCTGTACAAATTGCATTCAAAGATTAAAACCATCCTGATTTCATGCATTCGTATTGAAAAACTTGCCTTAGGGGTGCTCGTCTTTTGATGATGCGTACAGGCAGTGCTCGTGACTAGAAAAAGGTTGAAACCTCTAGAGGCATAATTCCAATCAGAAAAAGTACCCAAATAAAGTATGTGGACCTCGGATACGTCATTCATATTGCAAGTGGTTGTATAGTTATTAAAATAAAAAAAACGAAATTTTTATACGGGCACCCTGTGCTCAAAATCCGTAAGAGAAAGTTGTTGCCCTGTCTCTCAAGATGCCAAAAAAAAAACCTTCCCGTTTCCGAATTCGCTGAGATATTTGAACTTTAAATCAGGAAAGAGACGCGGAAAAGAAGCGTCGTCCATTAGTTTATGCTGCTCTTTCCCACCTTTTCTCCATTTTTTGAATTCCGATATCTCAGCGAATGTTGCACTTGGAAACTTGGAACCTCAGGAGAGAGACAGGGCAATAACTTTCTCATAGGGATTTTGAGCAGTGTTCCCCCCCTCCCAGTATAAAAAGTTAGTTTTTTTGTTTCGGTAACTGTACAACTCCTTGCAGCATGAACTGTGGCCGCTGTGGTGGTCGAGTAGTCATAGTGACGGACTCGCGTCGCGAGATCCCGGGTTCGAACCCTACCGTTGCCACAGTGGTGGTCGGCTGAAGTTGATTTTCTGTGGTTCCCAACTTCGAGGCGCGAATGCGAGTCGATCTCCCCATTAAAAAGTCTGACCACAGGGGCAACAGACGTAAATACAGTACGAACGTAATTCAATCACAACACACCACTCACTTCACGTCTGAAATATAGATGGCAGTACTGAAAAATCAAACACAAAACTACATACTCACTCAGATTGTTAGGTACGCTACACATACAGTTACACTTCCGGCACAATTCACTAGGTACTAAATCGCCCACATAGATGGTGATAGACCTGAGTTGTGCTCGGATTGAAAGAAAGAGGGCGTGAACTACGCATCTGAGGTCTGTATGTTATTTGGATACTTTTTCTAATTCGAAATGTTCCTCCAGGATCAACGGATGGCCAGTAAAATGCGGTGCGTGCTGGTAGCTATTGAGAGTCCCAATCCGGGCCTAGGTAGAGCATATGTTAGGATAGCCTTACATATGCATTGTTTATAGTTGTAAGATAATTTATGAGTTGAAAAATAATTTGAATCTTTGACTTTAATAAAGAATATAAATTCAAGTAGGCGTCATGTAAAAAACGGGAAAAACCGGGACACATTTGCCAAAAAATCGAGACGGGCAGAAAAAGAAAAAAAACAGAGACTGTCCCGGGAAATACGGGATGTATGGTCACCCGATCAGTATGTCTAGTGAATTGGAACTAGTATACGTGCAACCATCTATCAACTGGTAAGACGGCCAAAAGCTGCAACTTGATAATTAATCACAAGATGGCAGCAAGGGGATTACACATCTTGATCTAAAACCCACACATTTTCAATTGGCACCTTTCTATGACCTAAAGTGGTGCACCAGTGTTCCGTGTGCAGTTCCCAGGGGTTCCGCGACACTCGCCAAAAAAAATAAATAAATCAGTAAATTTGATAAATGAATAAAAAAAAATGGCCCACGGGGCTCCGCCACAGAAATTACTCCGCGAGTCGAAAAAGGTTTAGAACGGGTTCGAAAACAGGAAGAGGAGAACGCCAGCGCAGCACCCTTGACAACATCGTTTTCAGTTTCCACAACAGATGGCGTCACTATACCGACAGAAAAAAAACCTACCATTACGATAATTTTCCCAACTAAAACAGAGTCCGGTGCCCCAGGTGCTGAACCAGAAGGGGCAGAGAATTCACCCTTTAACTACTGGAAAAAAAATCCACCCGGAGAAAAATAAAATTATTCCGGATACCTGAAAACTAGTACAAAAGGAACAGTTTTCTTGAACGTAGGAGGACGGATGGTAACCGCAGTTATGGCTGGCTTTATCGCTTAGACAAGTGACGTCATCTGTTGTTAAAATTGGAAAAAAGATGTAACCAGGAGACGGCGGCATAGGGTGACCATACGTCCCGTATTTCCCGGGACAGTCCCGGTATTTTCTGTATTTTGGGCCGTCCCGACTTTTTGGCAAAAGTGTCCCGGTTTTTCCCGTATTTTACACGAAGCCTACTTGAATTTTTATTCTTTATTGAAGTCAAAGATTCAAATTATTTTTCAACTAATAAACTGTATTATGATAATTACAACTATTTAGAATATTAATCTCCCACATTTGTCTTGGTGAACGTTTTTTTCGTGAAATTCATTTTAATCCACTGCAATTTGCAGTAACACTTCATTTCCCGCCATTGTGATTTTTCCGTGATTTTAACAATATTTGGCAACTTTGCTCGGTTTTGGCGTCATTTTTGGCGATAATTGGCGATGTCCCGTATTTTCCCGTATTTGGAATCTCAATATCCCGTATTTCTCTCGAAGAAATATGGTCAGCCTACGGCGGCATACATACTTATTTCTTAATTTTCGAATCTTACCAATCATCCTCCTTTAGAACAGGACATGTCCTCTTTTTGACATCATTTGAAGCGTCCTCCCTATATTCCGGAAAATTCGTTGTTTTGTTCTCCTTTTCAGGTTTCTGGATTTTTTGGGGGGATTTTCTTTCCCACTTTGAAACATACTTTTTCTTTAATAGGGATCTTTAATAGGGAGTAGGGTGACCATATTTTCTCGAGAGAAATACGGGACGTTAGGACTCCAAATATAGGACATCGTCAATTATTCCCAAAAATGACGCCAAATCCGAACAAAATTGCCAAATATTGGTGAAATTACGGAAAAAAACAATTGCGGGAAATGAAGCATTACTACAAAAATTGTAGTGGATTAAAATGAGAATTCCACGCAAAACAAAACGTTCTCCAAGACAAATGTTGGAGATTAATATTCTCATTTATAGTTGTAATTACCACAATATAATTTATGAGTTGAAAAATAATTTCAATCCTTGACTTTAATAAACAATAATTAAAGTTGACATCGTGTAAAATACGGGAAAAACCGGGACACTTTTGCCAAAAAGTCGGGACGATCAAAAATACAGAAAATGCCGGGACTGTCCCAGGAAATACGGGACGTATGGTCACCCTAAATAGGAGTTTTCTTGTGTTCACTTTCCCACACATATTAACTATTAACCGTCGAAATTCCCAGAATTTTTTTCTGTCTCTGGCTTTTTTAGCAGTTCTGAAAAGTTATCGTGGGAAAAATTATTGTTTTGGCCGGTTTTATTGGTCGTAATAGTGGCACCATCTATGGTACAAATTGGGATAAGTGACGTCACTAAAGCCGGGTTTTCCTAGGAATAGGTGTTTTGCGCCGCGTGAACCGAACAGTATAATTTCACGTCGGCAGCAACGTGTTACATAATCACTCTACGCGTGTGTTTTCCTAGCGGGGTACATCAGATCAGCGCGGCTATATAAAGTATATGGCTTTGGCATCAGCTACTCTGTCGTCTGCATGCTCCGGTTTGAAGGGAAGGAAAAGAAAACACACAAGAGTAAAGAGAATATCGGAAAAACCGCGGCGCACGACGCATTTGACTCCCCCAGAAGCAGTCGGCTAATCACGCCCGACTTGAAGCTCTGTCGTCAGGCGTATTGCGCTCTGTAGGAAAACAGTCATGCTGCTTTTCTTACTGGTGAGTGGACGACGTGTCGCGCTGGGCGAATCACGTTGCGCGCGGCACAGGAAACCTGCTCCTAGGAAAACCCGGCTTAAAGGTGTGCATGCGGTCTTTCTTCCTCAGTTTTCGAATCTAGTAACACTACCCCTAGGTCCAATATGTGAAAATTGTAATAAGTGCTGTCATTAACGTGCAAGATGATCAAAAGCTGCAGTTCGTCTATTGGTCGCAAGATGGCAGCAAGAGCTCCACGTCTCGGTCAAAAATTCACCTCTAGATTATCACTTTCCCATCAACAGATTTTTTTTTTCATTTTTAAAATTGAAAGTTTTTGTGGAAAAACAAGGCCTTCCTCTCACTTGGAAATGTTTTTTTGGCGACAATGTCCCGTATTTATAATCTCGATCAGCTATTCTTTTTTTGACTAAATATGGTCACAATACCTATGACTCAGAGCTGCATCAGAAAATCAGTATGTCTAATGTACCGCCATCTGTTAACAAAACGCTGAAACAGCACTATTCCCAGACGAGAAAACGTTGGTCACGACCGTCCTGATTAGGCATTGTTTACAGCCTTTTGTTATGCTAGTAAAAAAAAAGAGTCACCGCCAGAGTAAAATCCCCCGATCGGGAATTCGACGACCAAGTTAGACATTTGACGTGATGGACAGCGAGGACAACGATGACGATGACCGGACCCCGGTCATCTACGAAGCCAAGGGCCAACTCTACCAGTTGTACGTAATGGACGGAGGAGAAGTGCCCGTGGAGGACGAAGAGGAGCCGCCGTCCGAGGAGGAGGAGGACCCAGCGGCGGTTTCCGAACATCAACCGCCACCACGTGGTGGAGAGGAGGACCAACAGGACGCGATGGATGGAGAAGACTCCGGAGGCGAGGCCATGGAGGAGTGCCCGTTCTGCAACATCCCTGTCCCGCTGAGGTCCATGCAAGAGCACCAGCAGTCATCCCACAGCGTCGACAAGCCGTTCGCGTGTAGCGTGTGCGACAAGTTCTTCAGGCGCAAGCAGGACATGCAGATCCACCAGAGGACCCACACCAACGAGAAGCCCTTCGTGTGCAAGATCTGCAACGTAGGCTACACCCAACAGCACAGCCTGAAGGAGCACCTCGCCCGACACAGCGGGGACTGCACCTACTTCACCTGCCACATCTGTCAGAAGACGTTCACTTCCAAGAAGAGCTGCACACTGCACCTCAAGTACCACAGCGGGAAGAGGCCGCACATGTGCAAGCTGTGCAACAAGGGCTTCCTTTTCCAGAGTGCCTTGAGGAAGCACCAAGCTGTGCACTCTGGCGAGAGACCATACAGGTGCGACACCTGCGGGAAGTGTTTTGCCCTCTCTGGCACCCTGGCTAACCACCAACTCCTCCACACCGGCGAGAAACCCCACTCGTGCGAGATATGCAACAAACGCTTCACGCAGTTGAGCGGTCTCCAACAGCACATGCGGACCCATTCAGTGGGGAGGGTCCGGCACTACACGTGTGACATTTGTAACAAATCTTTCCACAACGCAGCTATACTGGAACGTCACGTTTATATCCACACGGGCGAAAAGCCGTATATGTGTCGCGTGTGTGGTATCGGTTTCAACCAGAAGAATAATCTCGAGAGACACATGAAGACGTCGAAACACAAGCTGGTGGTCGAAGAAACGGGTCTAGGTCCCAGTGGTTTGCTGCAAGCGGGACTCGAGGAGATGGTCAAGATAACAAGTTGTGATTTATAGCCCACGTATTATTAGTATTAAGAAAGTTTTTGTCATTGTGATATAAATTTTGTGGCGAAATATTGTATTATTCACTATAAATTAATCCCGCTTGAAATTTTTAAGGTTTTTCGAAATCGGTTTTTTGTGAGTACGTTCCAGTTATTGCATTGATGATTTATGGTATCTCTCTGGCAGGGAGGGGGGGTGCACAATGGACCGGTACGACAAGTGATGCAATGCACAAAACATTATGAAATTGACACTGATTTAAAAGCATTAAATCAGTACCGCACACATACATGTTTTTAACCAATTCATGGGGGTTGTTATGGGTCATGGATTGTATTGCTTGTTGCAGTGCCATCTTAATGCATGTGCCCACTCGGGCCTCAAGAGAATAGGGGCCCTCACAAATATGAAAACTAATTGAAATTTTTGAGAACTTTCCAGGTTGGGCCTCAGAAAAACCAGTTGTTCCGGGAGCTCACGTTGTTCTTAAGACGACCCTGGCTTGTTTTATCAGTCTACTGTGCATCCTGCTTTGGACACCTGTCAGACTTGCTTTTGGACATGTTTCTCAGACAATACTCACTTTATAGCCACGAATATATCTTGGTCTGTGTCTCGAAATTCCGCGACCAACAATACACTGAGAAAAAAAATAATTCACCGACAAGCAATTCACCTAAAGGAAAATTAATTTCTGGGAATATTCATTGACAGTACTTTGGCTCGAGTGAGTGATTGAGCAAGTAAACGAGTTAGTGAGTGAGCAATTAATAGAGGGTATGAATGAGCAAGTGGTTGAATAAGTAATTAAGTGAGTGAGCAAGGGAATGGGTGAGAGAACAAAACCAGCCTGTAGCTAGAGCTTGCTTGCTCTCACAAACTCACTTGGCTGCTTGCTCTCTCTCAGTAGCTAATTTTGTCACTCACTCACTAGGTCACTCGCTGACTCAATAACTAGTTAGCTTTCTCTGCCACTAACTTTTACTCACTAGTTCATTCACTCTGTCACTCACTCCTGTTGAATTGTCGTTGGTGAATTATCGGTCTGTGAATTTTCCGTTGAATATTTTTTGCCCTGTGAATCTTCTAGCAGTGAAGTTTCCTGTAAATGATCTTTGTCTAGCTTCATTGCTATACTATAGCACTGTGCTTTATGGTACAATCAAGCTTATTTTTAACAAGCTAAAGGAGCAAAAAACGATTCATAGAGCTGTGATACACAATGTTTTTTCTGTGACGCTTCGGGACTAAATATAGATCCTAGCTGAAGCATCTTCCACCTTTGCCCACAGTTGCCGATAGAGCCTGGGCAGTTCACAGTACAAAATGTGAAACATTTGCCCAATTTCACAATGCAGGAAAGGCATTGAAGATCCATGTTATAGCCAGACATGCTTTGGCTTTCTGATTGCTCTTATTACAGTCGCAGCCTCTAGTTTGAGTTACCAAGGGCCGACACCAATGTGCCCTCTAATGTGTTTTTTTCTTCTACCCTACACAAACATGTCACTCTGTCCGCATAGTTTTGACATCTATGCATGCCACTGTAGTCAAGTGGTCATACTGACGAACTCACATCACGAGAAACCTTGTTCAAACCCCAACAAGCCAAACGCAACAAGCTTACAACGGTATACTTATTCAATCATTATACTTCACTTCTGAAATATAGGCAGCAGATCTGAAAAATCAAACTGTTGTGTCTGATTCTTGACACAACAGTCGCTTTGAAAGAAAGAAAATATGTATGAGAATAAGTATGATACGCTGTAGCAAAATTCCACTATAATACAATACTAACAAAAATACACTGTGTTTTCTTGATGTACTGGGAACGTCAAAGAAGTGGAAACCATTGTGAAGAGATAAACATATGCCTGAAGCACATTGTTTGGGAACCACTGCATACACCACAATATCTTAACCTTTATATGTTTAACCAATTAACCTTACCACCTCTAGTATTTGACTTTCTGTTGCAAATTCCCTTTGTTCGAAATACGATGCTTTGGTCGAAAGAAACTCTTCTCGCTTCTCATTTCTGGTACGTGACATGGATTTGTTTTTCGTTTGGTTTTTTTTTTTTTTTTTTTTTTGCATCTGCAACTAAATTTATCCGATCCATAAATAATTTTTCCCCCTTCCCTTTGACTCAAAAATGCTGAAGGTGGCGTCATTTCGCAAGTAAGCGTCTCCAGACGCAACAGGGCAACCCTTAAAAATGTGAAAATAATTTCCTAATAAAGATGTTTAGGACCCCATTTGCCCCGATTTTATATATGTTGTGGGGGAGTAGAATCCGGCATTCATTATTTCAGAATATACGCGTATGCTTAGAAACTCACATACAAAAAAAGAGGTGTATTACAAAAAAAATCATACTTATAATTATGTATTTGATATATAACTGATCTTGGATTTGTACATTGTATGTTCGAGTGGCATTAGTTGTGGTCAGTTTTTTAAGTGGGCGTAATTTTCTTGAAAGCATGTGGCCACTTGATGTTTCGTTTTCTACTTGCAGTGATTGAACTGATTATGGCAGAAATTTGATCTTTTACGGACGAATCCTCACTTTCTGTGTGACCCTTTGACATGTTACACAAGACTCATCATCCAAAAATTATTTCTCAATTAGACTCAACAAAGCTCACAGATTATATATCTCAATAGATTATATATCTTTACGGTAATAGATAAAGATAGCTCACAGATTATATATCTTTATCGGTAAGAGCTAGGTTTTGCCAAGATGAGATGGTAAAAGCCCGAAAAAAACTTGTACATGTTTTCTTTTTACTTCCACCAAGTTAAAGCCTGGTTTTAATGAATCAGTTGATTACATGATCCTATTGTTAATTAGTTAATAATTAACAAATGGATATATAAATTAACTGACACGAACTTCTTAGTTCCTGATGCTAACTATACAAGTAATAATTATCATAAATTTATTAATTAATTGATTTTAAGTTCATATATACTGTTCTAGAGATGTGAGGTGAGAGTATTCTCCTCGATGTAAAAATTGGAGAATAATTGAGAATATTCATTTTTCTTTTAAATAATTTAAATTTTTTTACTAATTTTGTTTATATTACGAAATATAAATCAGTTTTTTCATCACCTGAAACATTTAGGCTACAACAAAACAATTTCTGACATACAAGATATACAGAAGACTGGAGAAACCGTGAGACACCCAGGCTCTGTCGCAAGAAGCAACGCAAGCACTTTGCCCCCCCCCCCCCGAGGGGGGAACAGAAGACTGGATGTTGTGAAGATACAGAACTGTGACTATACAGAAGACTGGATGTTGTGAAGATATTTATTATTTGAGATGTTAATTTTTTAAGGAAGGAAAAAACTCATCTCTGCCTCTACCGGGAGTCGAACCCGGGTCCCTCGATTGCCAGACGAGTGCTCTGGCCACTAAGCTACAGAGGAGATAGAGATTTTCCTTCGCTAGAGCGTATATGTGCCGAACGGAACCGTGCAATGGACGGTGAAGGTAGAGGCAGAGATGAGTTTTTTCCTTCCTTAAAAAATTAACAACTCAAATAATGAATATCTTCACAACATCCAGTCTTCTGTATATCTTGTATTAACAAGTGGAGAGCGACATTCTTGTCATATCAATTTCTGACATATTCGCCCCCAATGACAACTTTTAGTTCGAGAATGTTGTCTTTGCATGACGAGAGGTTTTAAAAGTTTTGTTATGAAGATTTTAGAAACCTTTAGATTAAAACCTTAAAAAACTATTTTAAAATTAGATAAATTTTCAGAAATAGGTTCAAAACACAAAAAAATTAACCAAAATTGATCGAAAAATTGATAAAGGAAGCTATTTTCATGTAATCACCTTCATTCTAAGAAGATACAGAACTGTTGCTTTCCTCAATGTACGTACACTTAAATTCTGTGTCACTCACGTTTCTTTGCAAGTTATGCAATTCAGCCATATTGGTTTCATTTTCTTGCTTTTAAACTTCAATGTTGTGGGCTTTTAACAAACTTCAATATTCCCTGTCTTCTTGACGGGAGACAGAGAATATTCTCACGAAGGACTACTATTATAAATAACTGAAAAATATTCTTATTAAGGAGAATATTCGAAAATGTTCTCTTGAAGGGCTATTATTAATAACTTGAGAATAATTCTTATTATTTTCGATAAGAATATTCCCCAGTAATTTGTAAAAGTACTCCTTCCAGAGAGTATTTCCAAGGATATTATATATATTTATATTATAAACAACAGGAGAGTACTCTCATCTCAAGAATAAGAATATTCTCAAGTTATTTATAATAGTAGTCCTTCCCGAGAATATTCTCCTAAAGATTATTATCGAGAATTTTGCATCTCTATACTGTTCAGACTAAACTAAAAATCCCATTTTTAATGAATCAATTGACCATCATGAATTTATTGGTTCCTGACACTTAATTTTTAATTATTATAATTAAAGGTTAATTAATGGAGAATTATTTAGTTGATTCATTCAGTCAATAAAATGGGGTCATGACAAAATAAGTTTCACTCTTAAATACTTATAATTATTTAGTAATAAGCGTCATTTGTTAGAAAGTTATTAAATAATTATAATTGTTAAATTCACTTTCATTATTCAATAATTAGAATTATTAATAAATTAATAAGCATCACGATCATTTTTTTAGTTCATGATGATTCACTGATTCATTAAAAACAGGCTTCTTTGACTCGGTGGAAGTCCGAAATGAAAACGTTTACAAATTTTTACCAACTACCCTTGGTAAAACTTAGGTCTTACCTAAGTTACCTAAGTTAACAAATATATATATATATATATATATATATATATTTGTTATGTTAATTATAACATTTACATGAAGTTTGTCACCCTTAATAACACATTAAGGGTGCCTCATTTGCTCAATATAATAACCCCTGAAAATTTTTCTCCTGGGGACGTTTCAATGCTTGCCAATCAAATGGTTAACGGGCTCTCCCTGTAACTTCTTGTCCAGATTTTTCTACATGAGGTATTCACATCTTTCTAATGTTCCAATTCAACTGCAGATATTTCTCATTTGGAGCATCAGGACGTGTAATGGCTTTTACGCGACCCTCTTCTTTTTACCGCTCGCCAACTCTGATCATATTACAATCCGGCAATTTCCAAGCAATGGAGTTGGGTGGGAAATGAACGTGCCATGTACCGGTTGTCACCTCGGGCTCGGTCGGCGAATAACTTGTTTTTTATACTCTATCCCCCGAATTAAACCCTGATACAAGGGCGTAGCCAGGGGGGGGGGACTTGGGGGTCTGGTCCCCCCCCCCCGAAATGTGAGAAAATGACCGAAAAAGGGGAAAAAGATGGCCAAATCCATTGTTCTGTCACTTTGGTCCCCCCCCCCCCGAACGAAATTTCTGGCTACGCCCCTGCCCTGATGGTAATTTTCATGGCGGAAGACGAGCATCTTACCACTCTGGCGCAGACGGAAACGACTGGATACGATCTCTTCAATTTGGTTATATCGATTTTATTGGTTAGCGCTCTCCGTGACCACTTTTATTAATGCACGCGGAAGGGCTTTAATGACACGATATTTTATAGATTCGAGCATCACTAATTTGAAACATATCCATATAAAACTCTTTACGCACACGAATTGGCATCTCTGTCTATGCACCCCACACAACATAGTAGGAACTCAGATGATGTGAGGGAGAAAAAAAAAACCCGCTGAACTCACTGCAGAAATTTACTACGACAACTAATCAGCATCCTAGCCGTAGATAAAAACACCCAGTGTTTGGGAAAGCATTGTTGAAACGATACGCATCCTCCACTCATTAGGCGGTAGCGATTCTCGAATCTCTTCGAAACAATCTAGTAAAACAGCAACAGTAGAAATTTTCGATATCAGCAATTAAGTTTAATTCATTTTTCCCTCGTTTGGCTCCAATTTTCCATTTGGTACTCGACTCGTTTTTACCCGCAAGTACTCCACAAGATACGAATTATGTGCACGTAATTTTAACACCAACAAGCCACCTAGTAGTTCCGAAGCGAGAAATAGACCATGAACAAGAAGAAGAAAGCAAATAAGAAGCATCATTCCGTTTGCGAAGGTGACGGTGTCTTCAAGGTGAGTTCCTTGATGTGCATATTCAGCCATCTCTCGCAGGCAGGACCGCAATTTGGGAGGAGCAGGCGGAATTGTGCCACAGGTGCAATACAAGAGGGGGGGGGGTGCAAATTTAATCCTTACACATTACAAGGGGACACCGAAATGCGTGCATACGCCGGCTGATGCAGCATCTAGTTGCGGCCCTGCTCGTAGGAAAGACATCCATACGTTACGAATCAGTCGGAAGACTGCTAGGGCCATGTTCCCTCGCCCAAAGTGATATTCTGGGGCCCCAAACCAGATGCGTATTTACAGGGGGGTGGATTAAGCAAGCTACAGCCAAGGGGTGGGCAAATTTGAGGAATGAATGGTGAAGGAAATTACTATAATGTGAGTGCGTAATGCAATTTTTTTACAGCCCAAAAGCGGTAAAATCATAAATCTGCCTCCGACTAGAGAGGAAGGAACTAGATCTGTCAGCGACCAAACGAGTGACTTTCAGAGTTTGCAAGTATGTGAATGAACAAAAAAGAGTGACGTACAGAGCAAGAGACTAGTTCAGTGGGCGACCTAAAGAGTTTGCCAGCATGTGAGTAGCAAAACAGTGTGCAAGCATGTGAGGTACCAAAGCCTAGTTTACATGCGCAATATTGTGGCAGCATTGGGAGCTCTGGCATTCGCTTGACGACTTTTAGAAGTATAGGCATTGCCTCCCCCCCCCCCCATCTTGCGGACAGCCATCTCAACTCATGGGCCAATCCAGGCATGTACTTGAGCCGGATGTCAATGTGTAATCTTAAGACATGATTTTGCGAAATTAACAATATATTTAAGCTGTTACTTCCGTAAGAACCGAAGCCTGGAAATCATTTTGCCCAAGGGCCCATAGTGTTGAGACGAGTGCATAGAACCCTCACTGAATCAGCGGTCGACTTTATTCGTGAAATTATTGTTCACTATGAATTTGCTAGATATATATATATATATTGCTCAAGGGTGGGGGGATGGCAAAAAGAGGTTAAGAAACTCCGGCTAGACGTTTTCATTTTGATTCTTCTCTCTGTGTCGATCCAGAAACCAGACCAGTACAACATAATAGCCCTACCGAAGGACGGATGCGGCGACACCGAGGATCGTCACCACCGGAATATCGACGGCGAGACCCAAGACAAGACAGTCTTCGTGACGACCGAATGCGGATCGAAGCATTGCCGAGTCTACGTCTGTACCGGAGAGCAGGAGCCCGGCATGCCGTCTTCCTGCTATAGGTCCGAGGTCCTGTACAACAAATGCTACACGCAGGCCTTGACCGGAGACGAGGATGGGCGTCGTGAGCCCTACAATGAAGGTAAATGAAATTATAACGATAATAATTAATTGAATTCGCACCCTCTTTCAAGACCTAGGTTCCTAAACTTTCGATGTTGACTATTTTTTTAATACAGTCAGCATCAGAGAGCATGGTGGGGTACGGCAGTGGTTCTAAAACTTTCGTCACCTGCGTGTTCACTTGCTTGATTCATGGTTCCCAGAATAGCTTGGTACATACGCCCACGTAAAGGGATCAAATCCTGCTGCTGCAAAATTTCTCCTACAGGGACAATGTTAAAGTTCCGCGCTTAGTAGAAGATTCCAACAACTTTTCCCCCTCTTAATCGAATATTACGCTTTACACGTCAACTGTTGATACCAAGGCCGCAACTAGGGGTGAAGCAGGCGGGCCTGCCGCCCCGGACGCTGGAACAGAAGGGGCGCAAATTTCACACTTTTACCTCTCTTTCAACATTACAAAGGGGGCGCAAAAATGCATGCTTGCCCCTGCTGACCAAGCTTCTAGTTGCGGCTCTGGTTGATAGACATCAACCACTCACTATACACATAATGTTTTGTGGTCAATCATTAATTGAATGAAACTTTTGGAATTAATAGAAAATGTTTTGCTAAGTTAAGATTATAAAAAAAGTACGCGTTTTTTTGAGAGTAGGTGCTGGCCTTCAAGTATTCAACTTGTCTTCAATACGTACATTTGATTGTTTTATTTTTTGTTCCCTGTTGAGCCAATAGAGGACGCTAACGTTCCAAAGGAAAAGTAAAAGTCTTGGGTGTTGTGATAAATGTAATTAAATATAATTGTTCATTTCGTTTCTGATGCCTGATTTATTCGAGAAGGTTTATTTGTATTGATACTTCATCAGTTTTCAAAACAATAAAAAACAATATTTTAATGAATTGTTTCCCCACATAATCGGCATACCCCGCTAAATCGGGTGTTATGTGCTATTACTTAACATTATCGCACACCAACTCCAGTCATATCACCATACCGCAATTTCCTACCGATGAAGGTGGGTGGGAAATGAAGGCAATTTCTATCGGTGGTCGCCTCAGGCTTGGTAGGTAAAGAACTTGTTTTCTGTGTTCTTCTCCCCGGATTGGATCCACGGTCTCTTACCTTCATGGTGGAGGATGAGCACCTTGCCACTACACCACTTGGGCACTAATATTGCGTGCTGGAATCGTCGGTATCCGATTAAGCGGGAACGAGTGTACATTTTTCATTCCGGAACGTCCAGTAGTCATCCCCATATTTATGGGTCATTTTTTGAATACTAATCCATTGTATTGAATTTCGCTCCCAAGACGATGGTATCAACTCTTCGACGAGCAGTTCGTATACCCTGACCCCGTCGACATCGAAGCTGAAATCTTCGCCGCCGTTAATGTGTCTGGAACCCGAACATCATCTCGAAGACAAATACGATGATGACAGGCCAGGTGAGACCCATTCTCTTAAGCCGGGTCCACACCCACCGCGCTACGCGATTCTGAGCTGTGAAAAACCGGTTTTGGGGGGGGGGTACCTACGCAAAATTCACCATTAATATAGCCCGCGTTGCGATAGTCACGGCTTAAAACCGGTTTTTGAACAAGCTGAAGCTGCGTAATGCTACTGGGGTCTAGATCCGGCTGTACACATATGTTCGATCTAAATACATTGTGCAACATGAACCCCGTACTCACACAGTGACGTCTTAACAGCGCCCCCTGGGTAAAGTGATTTTATGAGCCTTCCACCTAACTAAAAAAATGCCTGTCACGAAAATCATAGTACCAAATCTGATTACCACGAGGCTCCTTATGTGCGTTTGAAGCCCCCAAAGACCACATGAGTTGCCGTGCCCAGGTGGTGCTCATGTGTTGATATGGCCATGGTTTTCAAAGGAGTATATTTACTTAACCCTTTCCGGCGCGGTGTCCCCATAGCGAAACCACCTTTTCAAAATTCCATCAAAAAATAACTAATTTTCGCACAGTAATCATTTAAATCTTATTAAATAGCTTAAGATTTAGATTTTCTGTCAGAGATGGCAGCATCATGCTGGTTTTGTTTTGCAAGTGGTAAAAAAATCCGCCATTTTCTCTATTTTTATAGTACTTGTTTTAAAATTTATTTCCTAATAAAAAAAATTTTTTTTTCAAAAATTGATAATGGTTTTTTATAGATTTTGCCCTATTTGTTGAAATCAAGCCATTCAATAAACTTAAGAATAGTTTAAAATCAAATTATGAAAGTTTTAAAAAGGTGGTTCCATACTGAGGACACCGCACACCTAGAGCAATGAGATACACCAAGTGACGTCAGTGTGAAACCACCTCTCGGAGACGAAGCGACCTTGTTTTTTTCTTCATTTTCTCCCCTCTTTCTTGTTTACTAGAAAATGGGTGACAGCAGCAATGGTGTTGAAACATCTCAGATGTGTATTTGTGGTGGAAATTTTGGGGGTTAGAATGGAAGACACAACATATGTTATTTTTTTGTCCCACACATAACCATTCTTTCATTCTAGTGATTTTAGAGCAGCTTTTTCTTTTGACGACTACTTTCTATGCTCTCTCTACTGCTTTGATTTTATTTTCTGGAATTTATTTCGCTTTGAGTCCCCTCCCCCCCCTCCTCCACAACCGATTATTGGGCATTTATTACTTTTATTGGTGGTGAAATGCCTATAAAATTCCTAAGTACAGTTGAAGCAATGTTATACTAATTTCAGAGCTTCTCTGTGATCTGGAGTCTAATGCATCTCATGATACACCAGATAAAGAAAATAAAACAAAGCTTACTGCATGGATTATCACGAAAATGATGCTAATGTATACACTGCCCAAAGCCTGGATCCTCCCGACAATTTCATATGGTTCAGGAGAAAAAACCAAAATCCAGATTTCAAGGAAGAAGTGGGACCATCTCAGTAGATTCTACCAATGCCGGATACATCGCCAATCTTGATGTTCTTATTGTTTTTTTCAGTGCCACTGATGGAAAATTTGACATTTCGAATAAATTTATATGCCACTCAAGAAGGAAAATTTACACTGCCATCTCATTGAAAAAGATTTACCAGCTATCAATATGCTTATGTTGATCATTTTGGCCTACAAAATCGGTAGAAAGGGAATTTTCAAACAAAATGTTGCTTTTCTTGCATTACACCCTAGGGAAGCTTTCAGTGTTCTAGGTGTGCGGTGTCCCCACTGTGCGACCACCTGTTGTTCGCTGGATTTTGATGAAAATAAAATAATAGTTGCAAAACATATTTATATGAGTCCTATGTATCAAGTATATGAAGTTATTTCGGCCAAAAAATTTTTTTTTTATATAGTGCCCCTCAAAGGGTTAACAGTATCATGGCCCCCGAGCCGAGCAAGGTTCCCCCTCACAACTCAAACACCATTTATGTTGATTGCTACACAAAATGTGTAATACGAGCCCATCGTAGCTATCGAGCGTAATAAGGGCCATGCATGAGTGAGCACGGAGAAGTACTATTCACAAGGAGAGTGGGGTGATAAACAAGTCCCTAGTGCATACTTGGACAGCCAGGGTTAGCACGAATTTTGGCCTAGACCCGTTCCTCACATGTTTGGGGCCGGAAAAACATATATTTCTGGGGCTTCCTCTTGCTTAAGAAATTGTTAAAGAGTACTGTTATGCACAAATGTTACGACGAAAGTCCAGAGTCTTGGCTACTCTCGAAGCAGGCAACGGGGCCGCAGTGAAGCCAGGAGAGAGCCATTATTAAGAGCCAGTATTTCAGCCGTAATACGGCCTTGGTGCTGCTCAAAGAGTTACCCCAAACCCGAGTTGAAAGGACAAACAAAACTTCACCAAAAAAATGGGGTCATAGAGTGGCAATCCCGCACGGATAGAGATTTCTTCTTGACCCCCCCCCCCCCCCCCCGTTAAGAACATCATGAGCCCTCGGGCAACGTGATTCTTCTGAAGTCTATTACCTGGTTCGACATGTCGACCAATTTGCACCTTCACTCTCGAACATTTTAATAATCAGATCTCATTTTCCTAAAGATACTACTTCACTTGGACCCCGCCCGTGCCAGGGTAGGCCCATGGGTTAAGATGGTACTTAAGTCCCAAGGATACAACAGATGTAATACTAGCATACAACGTTTTTTCTCTGGTGTTCCAGGCTCTGCGTGTTTCTTCGTCCTGGGGTCGGAAGACGGACAGCAGATAGAGGAATACACGACGTACGATTCCGATCCTCTCCCGCCTCGACCGGAGGCGACTCCTATAATCCCCCAGGATCGTGGGAGCGAAAAAAGTGACGCACCTGCACAGTTACCCAAGGGTTCGTACCATTTTATACCTTAAATGAATTTCCCATGAATTCTGAAGGTTCCTCAATGGTGATAGAAGATACACATATCTATTCATTGATTCAGCAGAACGCCACCTGGTGCCCAGTTCTCGATTCAACGGAACGGGAAACCATTTGTCTCTGGTGGTATGGGTTCTAGGTTCCTGGCAATGGAAAATGACTATGGTAATTAGTCGTACACAAAAGACAAAACCTGCAAACAACATACTAAACCAGGGGTTCTTGGCCATATTCAACCGTGACCCAAAATCAGCAAAAAAGTCAGCTTCGCAACCCATAGGGCTGTTTGTTTTTCGAAATCAATGAAACCAGTGACACAACCAGCGCATTTATAACAGGACTGAAAATAGACTTGTACGTCTCTTCTTGGAAGCCCCCTGCAAATTAAGTTTGGGTCATGACCCATAGCTCAAGATTCCCTGTCTGCAGGGCCGTAACTACGATTATTGCCGCCCGGGACAAACATAATTCAGTCGCCCGGGGCGAACATTATTTTGCCGCCCCTACAACTTTAAAATTCAATAATTCCATAACTGTGTTATTTGTTCCCACCTGAAGCTGCCATCCCCCTAAATTTTACCACCCGGGGCAGTTGCCCCCCCCCTCCTCTAGTTTGGACCCTGTCTGTAAGTGGATTTGTGTGACCCTTCTCGGAAAAACCCCCCTGTTAATCAAGAAGTTTGTTTCGTGCCCATGCCCTCCCCATTAAGGGCGGGGCTGACGGGACTCCAGCCCAAGACCAGAGGGTCCATCATTTTTTGTTTTCTCATATTATGAATTTACTATAGAAGGTCTTGTGAAAAATCTAAGCTAAGGTCCCGAAAATGATATAAGCTTAGGGCCTTGCAGTAGTGGGCCACAGTGTGTGGGGTCCATGGTCGTAACCCATAGCTCAAGAATTCCCTATTTATAAGTGTATTTGTACGACCCATCTCGGAAGCCCCTGCGAACCAAGTTTAAGTTGTTTCCGCGACTGTGCCCAGGTGGACCCGCGCTTCAAGACGGCACTGTTTGAGGCACTGGATCATTTTAATCACTGATTTTGATAATTTTTGTGGCACCACGGTCATTTTCTGCACGCGAGAGGCACCTAATTAGATCGGGGGCGGTCAATTTATTGCCGACTCCAAAAGGCAGTGTTCGACATTTCACTCATGACGCTTCACATACAGTGGAACATCCCTCTAACGGACACAATTATCCCCGTTCACCTGGAAAATAGGGCCTTAATTTCCCTTACCGTCAGCGGACACTTTCGATAGCGGACAGAGTTTGCATCGGTCAACCTCTAATTTATTAATTTTTGTTCACGCTGTAAATTCACTATAGATGGCGGCCTTACTGCAAGTTGTGTGGACCATGGTTTAAACAAAAATCTTGTTCTTACAGATGCTAAGGTTGGATTGTGATGGTTGACTCGTTTATTTGAATCGTTTTTGATCTTTCTTTGTATTTTTGCATAGGTAAAAAGACATACAAGAACGTCAAGCCTCGAGTGTCCTCCAGATGGGAGTACCATATCTCACCAGTGACGTTTATGCTTCCGGGTGAAACGTCGTTGTATAACAGCAAAGGGGAGAAAGTCGGGTCTTCCATTTCTAGTAAGTTCAAATGACTTCATACAATACTTCTATGCACATATTACGGTAAATGTGATAAATCGATCGGTAATTATGCATAATAACCGCTCATTATGCATATTTACCAATCGTATTGGTAAGTTTGATATGGCCAAGTTTGCATGGCCCAGGAGGTAACCCCCCTTGTTTATTTTAAAATTAAAATCGATATCCAGATAAAGCTTTTAGTCTGGGGTCCTCTCGACAATCGAGACCCTATGTGGTGGGGAGGGACTTACCATGAGTTCAAGAGTGTATTAATACGTCGCGAAAAACATTTATTTCATGTACTATACCCGAGGATAACATGCTTGCCATTTCATGATAATGAACACATGCGTGACAATTAAGGTGCTTAATAGGTGTTCTCTGTCTTTGGCTAGATCTCGTGTTCAATGATCGGGCAGTGTACAGCGAATCGCCACCCACAAGTTTCAGGTACGGCGGAGAACCCCACGCGCAAGTAACGACATCCGATAAAAGCGTCCAAACCGAAGAAATCATCTGCAAATCCAGGAGACCTACGCCACCGAGAAGAATGCCGATACCGAAGCTCGTGCAGGTGCCGAGGATCGTGCCAATCCAGAAAACAGCACCATCACCCCCGAGAAGTGCGCAGGTCATGAAAATAGCTCCGCAGCCTAGAAACGTACTGGTTCCGTCACGTGCGACGACACCCAAAAACACGTTAGTAACGAGATGCTTACGGACATTCAGAAATTCACCCGTAAAGACGTATGCACCACCGCCACCGTCACCGCAGAGAAAAATTCTTTCACAGGCAAATGCACAAACGTCTAGGAAAGTTCCGGTACAGGCGTATGTACCGATGCCTAGGAAAGTTCCGGCACAGGCGTATGCACCAATGCCTAGGAAAGTTCCGGCACAGGCATATGCACCAATGCCTAGGGAAGTTCCGGCACAGGCGTATGCACCAATGACTAGAAAAACACCAGCTCGGACGTATGTGCCTGCACCCAGAAGCTGTACTTCGACGAGATCCGCACCACCTTTGACGATATCCGCACCAGCGGCAACGAGAACCTGCACTGGTTCGCAAACGAAGACCAAGTCGATCGCGCCTCGCATATTCTGGAAGCCGATGAACAGGTCAGTCGTTGCAGACCGTCCCGCATCGCAGCTATCTCGGCAAACAGCCGTGGTTACCACGACTCGGGTTAAGAGGCCAGCGTCCTCGACGTCGAACGCGTTGCCCGGAGGAACCTACAATATAACGATGGGATCGAGCCCGCAGCCGCCACCCGCGACGACGGCAAGACGGCCGGTTCCAATGAAAGTCCTTCTCCCTCAGACCGTACGTCGTCCAGACAGCTACAAGTACCAGCGCCTGTCACGGCTAAAGACTGGCACCGTCAGCCAACCCGAGGTGAAGAAACAGCAAAATCAACAGCAGCAGCAGCGGCGCCAGGCTGGGAAAGCAGTCGTAACTGGCCAAGTGCAGTGTGCGTGTACCCATCTGAACGTCAACGACGACGACCACCACAAGCCGGGGATCCATTGGCAATGCAACACTTGCTTGTCGACGAACGAACGTTGCACCGTCATAACCTGCGAAACGGGCTCCCAAGCCAAAGACTTGGCGGCTGCCAATGACCAGTACCATCAACGAAAAAGTCGCTACTGCACCGCATGCAACGAAAACCCCAATTACGAATATTACCACGGAGATAAATCTCAAGAAGCGCAGACTATAGACACCATCAACAACCTTCCTGATTAATGAATCATTTCCAGGATGGGAACATTGATCCTTGCCCACCCATGTTCATGTACCCAACGTATTTCCCGATATTTTAACCCCCCCCCCTCCCCACAAGGGCTCCCTCAAAATAAATTTGTGGAAATTTTACTCTACCTTCGGGTGCCTCTTCGTTTCTGTTCGTGGAATCATTCTTTAACTTATGGTTCGGATTCCTGCGGAATATAAGCAGAGACACCGACACCAAAATTTCGAGGCTCACTCAATAATTTAATTAATATTATTGCTCATAAAATATTTTTGTCTATACCAAACAATTTTTTTTTCATGCGTTTCAGTAATTGAAAACCGATCACCGATTTCAATCGAAGCAATATAACAGTTGTGTTTTTTATTTCATAGGTGGCAGTAGGAGTTCCAGTTCAATGTTGTCTCCTACGTGTAATACAAGACTGTACTGGAAAGATACTTTCAATATTTTTTCAGAAAGAAATATTTTTATTGATGAAATTTTATATTTTTTTTACCCTTTCATTAGTTATGGACAAAAGTAAGGGACCATTCAAGTATTACTTAAGCAGATTTTCAGCCATTTGTGACCCCCTCCCCTTGTCAGCAAAACACTGACGTTCATATGATTTCACACATTTAAGGTCGCGGTTGTCGTCCCTCGCTCAACAGGTCATTATTTTGGTCACTCGCATACTTACATACTGTTCTGGTCACTCGCATACTTACATACTGTTCTGGTCACTCGCATACTTACATACTGTTCTGGTCACTCACAATGCTTTAACACTCTCTCGGTTATTTATCCAAGTTGATCTGATTATTTTTAAGCGACATCATCTCGTTAAAATTCAAAACTCGGAACAGTTTTACGAATATCGGTAACAAGAAAGTTTCCTTCTTTGAAATCTCTCCGGGTTCTGAGATTTTTAAGGGTTCCGTGGCGTTTGATAATGCGAACCCCAAAACCAGCTGTCACGAAACCCCAAGGTTTTGTAAAACACCAGTTGGAAACCCGTTAACTAGAAGAGTGTGGGTGTATGTATAGCGACCAAAAGAGTGATCTGGGGAGTATGCAATCGCGTATGAGTGACAAAACAGTGAATTAGAGAGCGAATGGCCAGGTTAATGAGTGACAGTGTCAGTAATTAAACGATCACAATATTCGTGGAGCCTCCCGCTCAGTCCATGTGTTCAGACAACCCCGATAATGTCAATTTCTCCTGACCATTCAACGATTGATTGTGACGTCACAGCGGTCATGACAGAAGTTATCAAATCAGATTCCGCATTTCTCCCCTTTATTCTCTCATAATAAGCATTTTTCCTGTTGTTTCATGTCCTTTTGTGTTCCCGTGTGATGTTGTGACTTCATGGAAGAAAAAACGCGTCATGTGTTTACCGGATCGCCATGGTAATCCCTTGGAGGCGCATGTCGATAACGCGAAGCACATAAATCACGAATATGCCATTAAAAAACAAAAACATGTAAAAAAAAAATCCGAAGGCTGTGAGGGGGAAATACGTAGAAAAAAACAACAAACGTGTTCGACCGACCTGTTGTTTTCAGAGATGGCTGTACGGACACATACTACATGTGTGTACTCTGACCATTAACTATACCAGGGATAAAAATGAGGTAATTGTTCTATTTGTATGCCATTATAAATACTAAAACCAACAATGAACAATCCAACCAAAACAGAACCGCTTTTAATATGTATATGTTACTGTCAAAGCCCGAAGGTGGCCTCAGTTAACCCAGCCAATGTCCGATATGCGGATTTTTGACAGCGACTATAAGTCGATCCCTATACATTCCTGTATATGTATCACTAAGATATCGATATTCGCATTCCTTTGATCGTTAGACTTTTCATAGCTAACCATAATAATTATGGTTAGTCATGGCTAATTATAAATGGTCATAATTATAACAAAAAAAAAAAATACGCCAACGTGGCGATGACCCCCCCCCCCCCCCCGAATGATAGGGATCGATATATAAGGTCCTGCGAAAGCCTGAACTGAACAAACCAAACACCACCAAGCTCTGTCGCATTAGTGATGTAAACTCAGTGTCCCAAACGGCGCGGTAGTGCCGGAAAAACCCCAGTCTGTATAGACCAGCTGGTTAATCAATGGAACAGGAGACAAGTTCTCGTGACCTAGCGATGCTAACCCTCCAAACCGGTTTTTATGAACTTTTTGCCCACCCTGTATTATTATCAATATGCCTGTAGTTGCCTGATATCAATTTTTATTGTATTAAATACTACTATTATGTGAACAAGTATTTCAATATAATTGTCTCAAAAATTTATCCAAGATCATTTTATTATTTAACTTCATTTATTTTAAAAAAAATTCAAAATTGGAAGAAATTAAAATTTGCAAATAAATCTAAGGTCAAAGTTATCTTTAGTATATTCAGTTATTTTATTTTATTATTGTTCTTTATTTGGCCCATAGATGCCGCTAACTTTGCAAATAAAAGAAAAATCTGCACAAACGGTATAGCTTCATGCAATTTCTTAAAAATTAGGAAAAAATTATGTGAAAAGGAAGAATTTTTCTGTTTGCATTTTCAATGCAATAAATAATAATAAAAAAACTCGAATCAATTTTGTTCCTTGTTTAGTCCATAGAGAGCGCTAACTTTTAAAATAAAAGAAAGATTCTTTGAAAAATCCGCAGAAACGATATGGTTTCATGCAATGTCTTAAAATTGGAAAAAAATCACGCGAAAAGGGAGAATTTCTGTTTGTGAAACAGATTGAAAGTTTTGAATGCCATAAAGATAAAAAATTGGTGACCTCAAACTGAAATTGCCAAAGAGCATAGAATTTCTCAAGCTCGGATATCAAGCATTACTAAAAAATGGGGATGAAATTTAAAAAAATTGAGAAATAGCGGATCAGAAAATGGAAGAGAAAGTCTATGGTGGCGACTTATTTCTATCGCAATATGGTTTTATGCCGAAAAGCCAAAAATGCATTAATCAACCTAGCCACGATTAAGCAAAAAACCGAGGAAACCGTCAACTCCGAAAATATAAAAACATGTAATATATATATATATATATATATATATATATATATATATATATATATATATATATATATATATATATATATATAATAATGATAATTTCAATTTGAAATTTCATTTCTGCTGATTTTCTCTCTCAGCTTGTTTTGTGAATTCATTTCGTTCTATATATATCACATCATACATTCTAGCTTCTGTTGCCGCTGATATTGGTATATTTCAATTTCAATTCATTTTTATTAAATAACAATTACATTCTCAAAAATATCATTACCCAAGAGGCAAATGGCTGCCAATACTCGGGTTATAATCATAAGAAAATCAATGACTGATACAAACTTTTCATGGAAGTGTATATATATACCGTATATACTCGTGTATAAGCCGACCCCCCCCCCCTTCAGGACCACCAAAACCGCAATAAATTGAAAACCCGTGTATAAGCCAACCCCTAAAAAATCCGTGCATTTCAGAGAAAAAAATTCTTATATTTTCATGCAAAATGAAGTAATAATAAGTTGTAATTATAAATACTCTCTTACGGAAATTTACAATTGAAAATGATTCAAACTTTTTAATCCGTTTCTCCTAAGTCTCCAAGCTCATGGTAATCCACCAGATCATCATAGTGGGTGGGGTATCTTCGTTTTTATCTTCATCGCCTTTGTCACTTTGAAAGCCTTTGTCATCTTCAGTTCCGTCCATCGCACTGTTAATGCAACACTTTTTGAAGTATCGGATGATAATGTGTGTGCCATATGACAAATGTGTGCTGACAAATTGTTCCAAAATTGTAACGTAACGTTCAGTAGTAATCGTTTCTCGCACGAAGAAGGGGGCCGATAATGCCTCTGGCGCATACCGCAGCCCATGCAGTAACTTTAGGCGAATGCAGTGGTTTCTCTTCACACAAATGAGGATTTTCGGAACCCCAAAATCTCCAGTTTTTTTTTTTTTTTTAATTTTAAAAAATTTTAAAAAAAAACTAAATTTTCGAAATTTCTGTACAACATTCTTACAGTTTTGCTAATAAACGTACCGTTTACCGCATAATTCTATTGATCTTTGTTGTAGAGATATTTAATTTTGAAATAAGGGCTTATTCGCTGATCACCCTGTATATTCAAATCACAGAAATAATCATAATACAAAATCGAGTTAATTAGTAGTACAAGTATCCTGAAATAAGATAGAAAAATTTGTACAATGTGGCTATTATGTTCAAAAGTAAAAAAAGGGGGGGGGAAGAAATTTATATATGTATATACTCTTGGCTTTCGGAATGCTATTTTAATTAGATTAATTGGTAGATTATAATAAGTTTTGCAGTTACGGAACTCTATTGAAAAATAAATTTTTCAATATCATTTATTGTGTGTGAAGATATTCTTTAAGCTTTCTTTTGAAATGAGGCAGAATAGTAATTGTTTGCATATCATAAGTTATTAAATTGAAAAACCTTGGCGCTATGAAAATAAAGTGTTATTATGGATGTACAAATACAAGGCCACAACAAATATAAATGTCATATATTTCTAAAATAAAGCAACCCAATTAAAAATGCAATCACAACAACTAGAAACAATGTATATACATGATGAAATAAAATTATTATTAATTATATATTAACTTAATATAATTTGATATTAACTTGAATGTTAATATATATATAACTTAATATTAATTAACTGAAAAATTAATTAACATTAAATTAAACTTAAATTAATTAACATTAAATTAAACTTATATATTTCTGCTCGTAAACAATATGATAATTATATATACAGTATATTATCTTAAATATAAAATCTATACTGCGGTATTAAAATGCAATATAATTGTTCCCGCTTAATCGGGAGGTTTAAGCCGCTTAATCCCGTTATGTGTCGGAATCGTTGATATCCGTTTAAGCGGAGCCGATTGTATTCAATTTAGTATGTTAATCATTTAAGTTTGGTAAAATGCCGAACATCGCCAATTATCACCAAGGACATATCCAATCATATCAACCGTAAGTCAGCAAAATCACCAATTGTTAAAATTTCGGAAATAACGTTGAATCTGACAAATATGAGTGCTGAATATTTATAATTACAACCACAAAAATTATAATATAATTAATAAGTTATGAAAATGTTGTTTATTCACGATTCTATTAAATGTCACAAATAAGTATCGTTAAAAAACATGTTAACCGAGTAAAGCGAAGGTTGGCTGTATAGGAATGCCTCGTAATACGGGATGCAAGTAGTCCGTTAAATTGTTTAGGACATTTTACAAGATTAAGAAATACTGGTCTAGATCAGTGGTTCTCAACCGGGGGCCATATGGCCTCCTAGTGGTACTGGGATACTTCAGGTAGGCCACGGAAGAAAATGGAGAAAGGGGCCATGACAGGTGGTTTGGAGGGCTGCAGAGAGCTAAGAAGAAAAATTAAGGTGTGATTTTAAGAAATGAAATTTTTATATTAGTGACTATACACTTACAGAATCCAACAAAACTACCCATAAAACCAGGGCCGTCTTAGGGCATGGACCCACCCGGCCTCACCGCCTACATTTTACAGTAGGCTCCCTAGGATGGGGTATTTCGCAGGCCCCCGGCTAGATTTTTCACAGAAATCCCCCCCCCCCCATATTAAAATTATAGAGTGAAAAAACAAAAAATGTGAAAACCATATCAAGCCCCGGGCTGCAGCTCTGTCAGTCCCACTCTTGTAAGAGGTCATGCTAGGGGTCTCATGTCCAAGTCACCCTACCCCTCATAATATCTTGTATAGTACAATAAATTTTGAAAATAATTAAGAAATATGTAGGCTGTTTATTTCTGGCTAAGTATGGGACTACCATAGCATCACTTTGTCTAGGAGGGGCCCATGATGTTTAGACGGTCCTGAATAGAACTCAGATTACCGGGGACCTCAATAAATTCTAGGTCAGTGGCCAATCTTATTTGCAAAATTTTCATTCAATATAAATTCACTGAAAAAAATCAGTTCAATACGTATAAAGGATCTTGCTTCTTCTAGATGAGGGTCGAAGACTCTGGATAAGACAGGGGAGCCGCGAGAAAAAAAAGTGTGCTTCAAAGGGAACCACGGGCAAAAATATTTTAAGAAACGCTGGTCTAGATGAATGAAAAAGCTTCAATCTGAATTGTTTGGTTTTTTTTCCGATTTTTCAGGATAACGACCATTCCAGAAGGAGCTGAGGCTTCATCCGCTGGTCGATGAGATTCTGCAGCAAATTCGTGGTTCACGTCCTCGTCGTTCTCAGTGCCTTCTTCATAGGTTCCTACGAACCTTTCCCAGAACTAAGTCAAAACAACCGGAGATCTCTATTTCAATCCAGTCTTCCTGAAATGTCTTCGAACCAACAACAGGCCAATGATAACGGAAACAAACCCGTTCCTGAGATAAAAATACCTAAACTACCTCTAAGTCATTCCCATGTATCCGTCGATGAACTTTTGAATATCCAATCACATCAACCGGACCGTTCACCAGTGACTACCGACTCTCATACGTCTGGTCAATACCCAGCAACCCACGAAGTTCCTGATCTTAGGGGAAAACGCCAGCATAAACTTGTAACCACTGGCAATGCTTATGATTCGAGCATTTCTCAGAAAATCGGGTTCCACAACAACGTTAATACGCATCTAAAGGTGGGATCATGGACCAATATGTCAATTGGGGCAGGCATCCGTACCTTCAATGTATTCACCAAATCAACCATTATTCCAAGAAGAGATTCTGAAAATTCGGATTTAAGTCTGAATGCTCGGCCATATAACCTAACTGTAGAAATTAGTGGTGATATAGGAAGAAACTTTGAGAATGGCTCATCGACTGACTGTCGAGTCGAACTCGAGTCCAAAAGACATGAGTGTCTTAATGTGTCAAGCGACAGCAATGAAAATGGCTCTGAAGAGTTCTCTTTGAATTCAGAAACCAATGAACTTCCTGGAAACGAATCCGATGTCATGGATTTAAATCCGTCTGAAGACAGAAGAACTAACTTCTTCGGTTTCTTTGGGAAGGATACTCAAAGATTCAGTCATCCCATAGTCCATAATGCTCAGTCACAAACCGAAACTATGCAGTTGTCCAAAGGAAACTTCACTCTTGCAGTTAATCATCAGACACCCACTCAATTAGCATCATTAAATGTCAGCGCGGTACCGACAGAAGCTCAAATTTCCGAAGAGTTTCTCCAGACAGAAGATTCGTCACATTTACTGGGCGGTAAAAACCCTATGAGTGACAAGAACATTTCTGACGTCACAAAATCACGAAATTTCACTCTTGAAGCTAATCATCAAATGCCCTCAGAACTAGCATCATTAAATGTCAGCACGGTACTGTCAAAAGCCCAAGTTCTTGAGGAATCCCCTCAAACAGAAAAATCGCCATCTTCATTGGATGATCGAAACCCTATTAGTGATAAGGACATTTCCGACGTGACGATATCACGAAACGTTTTTAATCACCGTGACGAAGACTCATCGATTCAAACTCCAGTAGTAACTGTCGATACCCACGAATCATCCTTAAATGAGGAATCACGTCAGTTATCTCTGAATCAGCCAATCACAACCACACCGACTGAGGATAGTCACACTGCCACGGATAAGTACTCGAAAGAAGACCAAAGCACGTCATACTTGAAAGAAGCCTTTCCCACGCGTTATTCTGTTACAGTCCAGACTAAGCATAGAATTACGAACAGGAAACCAGCAAAACCTCAAACTCCTACTCACAACCTGAATGCTACAACCACAACTACAAGTGAGGTTGGATCCGCCATAGCGGATGGGATGCACGAAACGAACTCGGGTGTGACCACATCTTCCTCAACAGCAACAAAATCTCCAAATAATCCCGAAATGCGCACACCTGTTGTATGGCCGAATTTTATGCAGGGAAGAGATTTAGACGATGACCGGAAAGCACGAATAAACCAAGGAAGTGTAGGACAAGATGAGCACTACGTCAGAAATTTATCAGTGCTCTCACAATCGAGCAAGCATGATGATCCACAAGAGACGCGGTCAATTATGAGCCAAAATTTAACCATCGCCACCGATGGCTGGGGTAGAACTGATATTCCGTTTGAAAAAAAATCCACTGCAACACTCCAAGCATCACCTGATGAAGGAAAAATCGTACAAGCCCGCCCTAATTTAGGGCCATCCACTCAAAATGTTTCTGTTGGATCGGTATCAGGATCGGATTCTAGGGATCCACTTTACTCGACTTCAAGCCGTTCCGGCGATAGCATCACCGCTCATGGCTCAATTCCCAACGAGTTCATGGGAAATGAATCTCCTGATGCGAACCTTATCGAATCTAGCTTCAAAGAGGTACTATTAAAGACCATTCAGAATGATAGTTCTGGAGTTAAAGCAGGTTCCGAACATCATGTCTTCGTTGAATCAAGGCATGTGTTGTCCGATACCACATCAATTAACCAACGGACATTTGAGAGTCCTACGTTTGAAAATTCGTCAGACTCGACGAGAGAACACCAGAAGACATCTATTAACGTTTTATATTCAGCATCTATGCCGTCGATTGAAGACCTCGCTGAACAATTCGAGGAAGCCTCATCCAGAGTTTCAAGAGTGAACTATGTGCAGCAAGTCAACAGGAGAGACGAAATTGAACCTAAACGATTTGAAATGCCAAGTCAAGCCAAAACAATGCCAGATACAAGCAAAGCTGAAGTTCCTGATATCGAGTCTTCACATGATTCTACGATCAAACTGATTCCGTCTGGAATTGTAACATCTACTATGCACACAAGTATGAACAATGGCTATGGAGCAGGTGATAAGGACCAAAAACTCTTACCTGAAGAAACAAAAGTGAATTCAGTGGATGTCCAGTTCAAAATTAGGGCTACCCAAATGAATAACGTGCAACCTGCTAACCGAGACGATATTCCTTCTACAGCGACTGATACTGAAGGCACGGACAGCTCGATGGGAGCTATTCCTCATGATCAATATGATGCGGCCAGTCCCTCAGAAGTTGATGACGTTTCGGCTAGTCTCTCGACGAATATTAGAACAGAAAGGGACGTCGGTGATGCTTCGGACGAGCCGAACAATGTGAGATACGACTCTGATCGAGACCAATCAGTTAAGGAGGAGATCCAACTTAGCACTGACGAAGTAAGTGTTGAAGGACCCTTGCGTGAAATTTTTCCCCAAGAACAGCAAAGCGGCAATGTTAAAAGAGTCATAAGAAGCAGTGAATCCAGCATCGACACAATCAGGAACCAAATGACACCTCCTGGACAGAATTTGGTTCCTGATATGGGTGCTTTCGATTCGTCTGGTCTGACAATCGAACAGAATGTCAAAATCGACCTGTCTTTGCAAGCTAATGCTAACGTCAAACCTCTCAGCATTGGCGAAGAAATATCCACTCCAACAATAAGCCGTGCTGTGTCGGTCGAATACGATCAGCCAATAGGTTATCCGATTCCGTCAACGGAGTTTTCGGTTACGTCGAAAATCGATCCAATTACCAGTATAGTTCCCTCGGAATTCACTGTAACAGTGATGATTCCAACAGCGATTGCCGACGAAGAGTTCCGAGAGGAATCCGGTGGTGACATTTCACTTCAGAATGCTACCAAAGATAGCGATATGAACAGCATTAATGAACCAGAGACTGGCATGAAGACTAATCCAGAGAAGATCAATACTTCGACGGATTTCGAGTCCCCAGAAATCTTTAGCTCAGAGATGCCACAGCGTAATGATGACGATATCCAAGGAATCACATCCTATTCGGAACCACGTAATGAGATATCATTGGAAAATGTTCCTGAGGATCCTACATTGCAAACTGAATCAGCCAACCCTCGATCTGAGGCAACCGAAGCAATCCCAACATCAGAAACTGCCCAATCTGACATCATTCGCGCTTCAGAACCAGCAGAAATGACATCATCGCCGTCAGGTGACACTTCTAAGGAAGTTTCCACCATCCCCAATAATACCACGGATGGTGGTTATAAGACAATTAATCCCAAAAACCGTGCGGAGGAACCTTCACCAACATCGAGCTCAACAGAATCGTCCACCAATCCTTTGGAATTGGATACGATCATGTCCTTAACTACTCCATCTGCCGTCACGAGCTCTAACGATGTTGAAGACGACATTGAAAAGGAATTGTCGACGCAGACATCGACGAGGACCAATAGAAGAAACGTTTCGCCACTTGCAACATCTCCCATAAAGGAGTCTTCAGTGTCTTCGCCCGTGATAACAACAAGCGAATCTATTGTTACCACAAGCGATTACTCGTCAACTTCTACGGCTCCTCCACTTCAGCAAGACTCGACAACTGAGTCTCCGCCATTGAGTATGAGTTTCACCATAGACGCTGATTACGACAAGGTGGTTGGTGACAGGAGAGAGGATTTCCAGAGCCATCTGAGGGAACAGCTGTCTCGAGCCATGAGGTTACCGCTGGAGTGCATCCAGAATTTGCAGGTCGCGAGAGGTAATTATTCAGCAACTATCAATATTATTCATCTCTTATTTTTATCTCATAGTAGTGGGATGAACTTCATACTGCAAAATTATTTGTGTGCTCTAGCATCCATAGCTCCACACCACTGTTGATGAAAAAAAATTTTGAAAACAATCGCCTTGATGTTAACGATTTACAATGTCATTAATAAAACTAGATTTCAACAAGTTTTCAAATTATACTCTTGACAGCAATTATCTTCAAGGCAATCATTTTTTAAACAATTCTGAAGAACAATGATCTTGATAACAATTATTTTTCTAAGAGCGCTTTTCATATTAATGATTTTTCTAGGAATGCTTTTCATAACAATGGTCTCGATAATAATGATTTTTCAAACAATCCTTTTCATAACAATAGTTTTGATGACTGATTTCTATAACAATAGTCAAAAGATTTTCAAACAATGCTTTTAATAACAATAGGCTTAATGACAGTAGACTTCACAGTAATAGTCAAATTGATTTTTCAAACAATGTTTTTCATAACAATAGTCAAAGGATTTTCAAAGTCATATATATAGCCCTCTGGTGGCTCGTCGTCCATGAGCTATTAGCTGATCGGTTTCACCGTCCATTGCACGGTTCCGTTCGGCATATATACGCTCTAGCGAAGGAAAACCTCTATCTCCTCTGTAGCTTAGTGGTCAGAGCACTCGTCCGGCAATCGAGGGACCCGGGTTCGACTCCCGGTAGAGGCAGAGATGAGTTTTTTCCTTCCTTAAAAAATTAACATCTCAAATAATAAATATCTTCACAACATCCAGTCTTCTGTATATCTTGTATTAACAAGTGGAGAGCGACATTCATGTCATATTTCAAAGAATTCTTTCGTAACGATTGTCAAATGTTTTTTCAAACAATGCTTTTCATAGCAAGTCTTGAGGACAGTGATCTTCATAGCAATAGTAGAGCTATTTTCAAACACACAATGCTTTTAATAACAATAGTCCTAATGACAGTAGTCTTTACAGCAATAGTCAAATTATTTTTCAAACAATGCTTTTCATAACAGTATAGTCAAACGGTTTTCAAGTAATGCTTTTAATAACAGTAGTCAAATGATTTTCAAATAATGCTTTTCATAACAATAGCCTCAATGACAGTGCTCTTTATAACAATGGCCCCTTGATGTAGATTGCAGATGATTTACAATGCTATTGATAGCAATGGTCTAGTATTCAAAGAATTTTCAAATTATGCTCCTGGATATAGCAAATTGTCTTGTGACAATATATATATTTTTTAAGTTTTGCTATTTATAGTAATGGTCATGATGACAATGAATTTTCAAACAATGCTCTCTGTAATAAGCACACACAAATCTCGAATAATGTGTTATGAATAAAGCTTAATATTGAATCTTCAAATGTTGTTGATAATAATTCGTTACAGAAAATTTTTAAACAGTAGGTCTATTCTGAGTAACAATTTTTTTCAGAATTTTCATTGAAGAAAACTAGAAAAATTCCTCAAGCGGCGATTTCTTTCCAAACAATGTTTTTTTTACTTCCGTGTCCTATAAAACAACGTTTGAGGCGACAATCGTTTGACAAAACTACAATCCTTGAATTAATGTTTTCCAAAACAATAAACGAAAAAAATATACAGGGTGGATACTATCTACCGCCCAATAATTACGTACGTGATTCCTTATGAAAAACTAATAAGGAAAAGTGTTTTCAGTTTTTTGATTTGACCAATTAAACTATGGAGTTATACAACGCATTAAAAATCGATGACGTCACTTTCGTATCCTGCCAAATTCACCTAACGCGCAACAAACGTATAACTTGGCGTGTTTTTAAATTAATAGCAGTGCTATAACCCTGAGAGTAATCAAGAAAGAGCTAAAGCCGTGCAGTTTCTTTTCCTTGCCCCTTTCCCTCAAAAAATTTGACTTAGCAGCGAAGGAAAGAGAATCATCACATCTTGTCAAAAAAGTATTGATTCTGGGGAAAAAAAATTCCAATAGATCTTTTGTTTGACTAACTTTACAAATCTGGTGATAAATTTACCAATATAGTGGGACGGAAGATAACTCTTAATAAAAAGGTTACCATCAGGCTACACGAACAGTGAAAAAACGGCTTCTAATGAAAAATTGAACATTTCAGTTCATTTCCAATTAACGCCAACAACACGCTGTCATGGAAAAAAAATTCTTTTTCCATTGGTTTGGCCAGTGTTTGGCGTGTAACTGACTTAAAAAAACTGACACGTCGCGAAATTTCAAAACATTATAACTCCTTTAATATTCGTCCGATCCAGAAACAAAAAAACACTTTTCTATATTAGTTTTTCCCAAGGAATCACGCGTGTAATTATTGGGCTGTCGATTTAGCAGATACGCAACAATGATTTTTTAAAATCACCCCTAACGACAATCGATTTAATGGAATGTTGCCAAACTTTTTGACGACGTATGTTGATATAAATATATGTTGTTATATAAACTTGTACTTTCAATTCGTATAATATACTTTGCTCTATTCTCGATGTAACTTTAGGTAGTATACAGGTGTTGTTCGATCTGGTGCCAGCTCACGATTACGGCCATTTAGCGGACGAAATAGCCCTCAAAGCAGCGGCCAAAGAGCTGAGGAAGCGGATCAACAGTGGTGAACTTGACCTCAACGACATGGATGGCGAACAGCTCATCGTCATTCCGCTCGACAAACCGACGAAACCTCCACCGAGTGAGTACAAATTCGTCCACAACTTTTTGGTTTCCGAAATATATAATGCATTTATTGGCTACACGCAGAGCCATCCATCTTAACCCTTCTACTGTTTTTCCCCCGCTCCTTATGTATTTCCCCCCGTGTAGAGATTTCCTGAGGTGCCAGCGCGGTGAATCAGGGGCCACCCTAAACAGGCACGGGAAAATAATCGTAGGGTTCTTCGTATTTCATTAGCTTTCCCGTACCGATATTCTCTGTAAAGAAGAGAAATACACAAATCTTTTTTGCTTGAAACAGAAAAGTTTTCATTATGGATTTTTGCTGCCATCTATCAAATAAAATCAAAACTATCTGTTTTAATTCTTAAAATAAGATGGTTGTTGGTTTTTAACCAATGTGCAGGGTGAAAATCAACAACACAATATGGTATAAAATTATAATTTTTATTATTTATATGCTACATATATAGGGTGACCATACATCCTAATTCCCCGGGACAGTCCCGGTTTTTCTGCTTTTTTGGCTGTCCCGACTTTTTTTGCAGAAATGTCCCGCTTTTTCACGTATTTTAGAGGAAGCCAACTTGACTTTCTATACTTCAAATCAACGATTAAAATTATCTTTCCAATACAGAAATTATATTACCATAATTACGACTACAAACAAGAATATGCATCTCGCATTTGTCTTTCTTTTTTAAATTCACTGCAATTCGAAATGGTGCTTCATTACCCGCGATTGGCGACTTTTCTCTGATTGTAGCATGAGTTGGCGACTTTGCTTACTTTTGGCACCATTTTTGGCAATAATTGGCAATGTCCGGTATTTCGAAGCTTCATTTCCCGTATTTTTCTCGAGTAAATATGGTCAGCCTATATATGTATTTCATACCCATATTACTGTGGACATCTTTTTCCAGTCCCTCGTTTGCTGCTGTGGTAATAGCGGACTCTGGTTCAAGCCCCCACAGGGGAATGTGGACGAGGTGTATGTGTGGTTCAGTAGCCACCTCAGTTAGGCAATTTGCCTAGTTTTGTTTGTGTAAAATCCATGTATTATAGATTTTTTGACCAGACCAGACCAGAATTGAACTTTAAGCCGATTCCCAGCCCGCGAGGGCCAACTGCCGGCATAAAAACTGACCAAGAAGGCCTGTGAAGAAGAAAATGTGTACATGTTTGTAGATAGATATGTGTTTGCATGAATGTGTAGTGTATGTAAAAAGAACTGGTCAAATTGGTGAAAAGTCATGATCTGGCTATAAGCAGGCAAATGTCATCACAGTTCACAGAAGCAGGCAAATGTCATCACAGTTCACAGAAGCAGGCAAATGTCATTACAGTTCACAGAAGCAGGCAAATGTCATCACAGTTCACAGAAGCAGGCAAATGTCATCACAGTTCACAGAAGCAGGCAAATGTCATCACAGTTCACAGAAGCAGGCAAATGTCATCACAGTTCACAGAAGCAGGCAAATGTCATCACAGTTCACAGAAGCAGGTCACACAATCTGCAGCTTGCAACATATATTCGAAGTGGAATGGGGGAAAAAACATCACATGGGAGTCGTGACGCAAAAACCCCAGCTGTAACATCAAAAATGCAATACAGGTAATAAAGTTCTGTTTCAACTCAGTGCATCAGAAATTAATGGGGATTTACTATTGACAAATTCATGTAGCAAAACAATCCAAAATTCAAAAAGAGTCTTCTCGCTCTTTTTTTTTTTTTTTACACCTTTTCCATATGTACATCATATATAGGTCAAAGTTCAATATGCAAGTTCAATTGGGAAATATATATGTATATACAAAATTCAATAATGAGAAGGTACAAATCGAATAGATGCGAATAAATGTCAAAAGTGGATAGATACATAGTATGCAAGTAATGTGAGTATATACAATTGAATGAGAGAATTTATGTATTAAAATAGTATGTATACAATGAGATTTGTAGAAGAAAGCATCTTTACAAATTCTCCCATGTAAGGCGCCCAATTTGTTTGGGCCTCCTATATTTCCTTAAGCAGTCAGCATCATAGTCAACAATTTCCCTCAGATGTTCGAATTGGGAACTAAACATTCGCTCGAATTGATCATTGTTTAATTTCTTGATGTATGTGAATATGTGAGGTATGTCCAAGTCTTGTCTGATGTTAATTCCACGAACAAACCAAGGGGCTCCAACAAATCTTCTGAGTATTTTGTTCTGCATAGTCTGTAGTTTTTTGATATTCGTTTTACAAGCGTGCGCCCAAGCTGGCGAAGCATAGAGTAGAGTAGGTCTTATTATGGATTTAAAAAGAATAATTTTGTTCTTTAATGAAAGTTTTGCCTGTGGAAATGTGATGCGATTGAGCATACCCATAATTCTATTAGATTTGTTTATTACATGATCAATGTGTGAAGAGAAAGATAGATTTTTGTTGAGGATACAGCCCAAGTATTTTATTTGTCTAACAGGGCTTAAAGATTGTGTACCAATTTGAAGTCGTCTGTCCGGTATTTTACGACGTCTAGTGAACCATAAAAATTTGCATTTGTCGCTATTCAGTTGGATGGCAGATTCATCACACCAATATTCTATTTCATCCATGGTTTCTTGTAAATTGTTGAAGGCCTGATTTGCATCCCTGCTACTGCACAAAACTGCACAGTCGTCTGCAAATAAAGATATTATGCCATTTTGGGGACAAGGTATGTCATTAATGTATAGCAGGAACAGTTGTGGCCCCAACACACTGCCCTGAGGCACAGAGGCATGAATTTGTTTTATTGAAGAAAGTGTGTTTTGAATTTTTACTTGAAAAGTTCGACCTAAAAGATAGTGATAGAAGAATATGATCATATACGGAGGCATATTTAAGTCAATGAGTTTGGAAAGCAATGTAGCATAATCACAACGGTCAAATGCTTTTGCTATGTCTAAGAATGATGCAGCCACAAAATCAAAATTGTTAAAAGCTTCATTTATGAACTCTGAGACTCTAACCAGCTGTGTCACACAAGAGTGATCAGGCCGAAACCCGTGTTGTTCGGGTCTAATTAAATGATTTTCATTGATGAATTGTGTAAGTCTATTTGCGACAATCTTTTCAAAGATTTTACTCCAGTTGCTCAGTAAACTTATTGGTCTGAAGTTTTGTGCCATAAGTGGGTCAGTCCCAGCTTTGTGAATTGTTTTTATAACAGAATGTTTCCAAGGTTTTGGAAAATAATTTAATGTTAAAGCACTGTTGAAAATTTCTGTTATGTGAGTAATGATATTTTCTGGCAGGCACTTCAAGGCCTTATTGCTAATTTCATCAGCACCTGGTGCTTTTTTGACATCCAACGAGTTGATGATTGAGCTGATTTCATCATTAGTTGTTAGATCCATGTGACATGTAGAATTATTTGTGTGAAAGTGAATAAATTGTGCGACTTTTCTACGAAGCCGCAGTTTAGTATTGTTAGGCTGATTCCTATTGGGTGAAAATTGCCCTTCATAAGTAGTTGCGAATGCTTCAGCAATTTCCTGATCTGTGTAAACAATTGTGTTGTCTGTCTTTTTAATTTTGTTAATTCGTGTAGTTTTGGGCTTACATATCCGCCAAGCTTTCCATAAATTGCCGTTTTCTGCTGTAGCATTACCCACAAAGTCAGAAAAACGGTCATTGATGTGAGATGCAACTTCTTTTTTGATCTCCTTTTGGAGTCTGTTTAAAATTATTCTGTCTAAGGCACCTCTGTACCTCTGCCACTTTTTCCTAACTTTGTTTTTATGCCTAATTTTATCCAAAATTTCTTTAGGCAAGCCAAATTGATTCTCAGATTTGATTTTTTGAGTAGAAGAGGCTTTAATTGAGTCATTAATAAGATGGGTCAAATTATCAACAGCTTGGTCAATGTCATCACTGTTTGGGTTATCAACAGTGTTTAGTGCGGTTGAAGAAAGTCTGTCATTATAAGCATTCCAGTCAATGTGATTTACCAAAAGCCTTTTTCTGGGTATTAAAAAGTCTATGTTGAAGAACAGGGGATTGTGAGGAGAATACAAAATTGCCTTAGTATACATTTGTATATCGTACAAAAAATTTTTTGCTAGACCAAAATCAATGACATCAGGCGTTCCTCTGTTTTGGCCAGGGAAATGAGTTGGCTGAGGGGAAGAGATTACTTGAAGAAAATTGTCAATACAGAATTTCCTAAGAATTTTACCATTTCTATTTGTTGACTTCGAGAAAAACAAAGATGACTTGCAGTTCCAGTCACCTGCTACTAGAACAGGTGAGCTGGTGTTGAATATTTCTTTTAACAAATTTAAGTCCAAGCTGTTATTAGGCGGTTTATAAATTGCACAAAAGTCCATTGATACTCTATTTATATGAATAGAGACCGCCACAGCTTCAATATCAGTAGAATCAGAAAGAATAATTTGTTGATAGGGAATACAATTTTTAATAAATATACAGACTCCTCCCCCCCGGTTATGTAGTCGATCCCGTCGGACGCATTGATAACCACCTATGTTGAAAACCGTGCTGGGAAGGAACCAAGTTTCATTGATAAGTGCAATATCTACTTGATAATCAAAAAGCATTTGAGTAAATAAGTGTTTAGAGCCTCTAAGGCTATTAGCATTCCAGGCCATTACAATGAGTGGCCTGGGAGGAGCATCAATTGTTTGAGCTATTGTTAGGCGATATTAGAATAGTAATCAAAACTGAGAGTATTTGTTGAATCTTGTTTTTGTCAATGTTAGCCCCTTCCAACAATTTTCCAAAATTGTTGATTAAATTTTCAGTGTCCGTGCAATTTTTAGACAGGTTATCAGAGTTGGAATGATCACCATGTGTTTTTTTAGCGAGTGAGATAGCATTTTGATTAGAAAAGTCCACTTCCTCATTTGAGGTATGATAGCTATCATCATTGACCATGTCGATGTCACTCATGTCCAGCTCTTCTGTGTATATAATAAGCTGGTTCATCACATTTTTATACAATTTTTGATGCAATTCTCGGTAAATATCATCAATTGATTTAATCACTTTACCTCGTCCTAAGGGATGTTGCCCTTTCCTAACAGTAAAATGCAAAAATTCTTGTTTTTTCCTTAGTTCAGAAATTTCAGATTCCATGTTTCTGTCATGTGTTTTATCAGAATTAGGTGTAATGTTTGTGTTATTAGTAGATCTTATGAATAATGAGCTGTGTCCTATGTTAAAGTTGTCTTCATCTTGACAAGGGAGAGTTGGAAATTCTTCCATCGAAGGGCCCCTAAGTGATACAAATACAAATACAAATACAAATACAACGCCACAACAGGCAAAATGCCCAACGAGGTGGCTGATAAAAAGATGCCCATAAAAATATGGTTGTCATATGTTTCAAAAATACAGCAACCCAATTAAAAATGCAATTAACACAAATTACAAACAATATATACACATGATAAAATATTATACGATGCCCATAAAGATTACTTATGGTTGTCTTATTCTAAGAATGGATAGCTTCTCGATTTACCCCAACATGTTTATCGTATTTCTTTTTAAACGTGTCAATTGTGTTACAATTTACTACCTCCGGGGGTAAGCTATTCCATTTATTAACAACCCTATTGGAGAAAAATTCCCTGCGACACCATAACCTTGCATTGTCCCTCACCAATCGATACTGGTGTCCCCTTGTAAAAGCAGTCGATTGGCGGTGTACTAAAAGTTCATGGTCCATCCTATCCATCCCATTGAAAATTTTGAACACTTCGATCATATCTCCTCGACACCTGCGTTCATCCAATGTAAACATATTCAAAAAATGAAGTCTTTCTTCATAACTCAAGCCCTGTGTGCCAATAAGGACACGCGTAGCTCTTCTCTGCACCCCTTCAACCAAGTCTATGTCCCTCTGTAGGTATGGTCTCCAAAACCTTACAGCATACTCCAGTCCAGGACGAACTAAGCCTCGAAAAAGAGGAAGAATGACTTTAGGAGAACGCGAAGAGACCTTTTTGAAAATGAGACCAAGCATTCTATTCGATTTTTTGACAACCGCTGAACAATGTTCAGAAAACTTAAGTCGCTCGTCAATGAGAATTCCCAAATCGGTGACTCTAGTTGCATCCGGGATAGTGACACCATTCAACTCGTAAGAGAACCGTTGGTTGTTCGAACCAAAATGAGCGACCATGCACTTATCTACGCTAAACGTCATGCTCCATTCATTTGCCCATGCTGCAATCTTGTTTAAGTTGGTCTGGAGCAACTCCCTATCGCTTTCATTCCCGATTACCCCCATTAGCTTCACATCATCTGCGAATTTGCTAGTAATTCCATCGATACCCTGATCGAGTTTATCGATAAAAAGTGAAAAAAGTATGGGGCCAAGGACACTTCCCTGAGGAACTCCACTTGTGACGTCTGTCCAACCAGAGAATTCCCCGTTCACCATAACTCGTTGCGACCTATCTCTTAACCACGATTCTATCCAATTCAGCAAGTTGCCCCCTATTCCAATCTCGTGTAAACGCTTCAAGAGTTTGCCATGTTGGACCCGATCGAATGCCTTCTGGAAATCAAGGTAAACAACGTCGACATTTTTGCTCTTACCCAAAGCCTTAGTCACGTAATCATAGAAGCAAAGGAGGTTAGTTACACATGACTTCCCCTTCCTGAACCCATGCTGATTATCCGACAATACATTATTCTCGTCTATCCACTTCACAAACTGCCTTTTGATGATAATTTCCAAAATTTTCGAGAGGGAGCTCGTCAAACTCACTGGACGATAATTAGACACCACTTCTCTACTACCCTTCTTAAATATCGGAACAACGTTAGCCAGTTTCCAATCTCTCGGGACGATACCCTCAGCAACACTACTCCTGTATATCTGTGCGACTGGCCCCAACAATTCATTAGCACCTTCCCTGAGAACCCTGGGATAGATATCATCTGGTCCTGGTGCTTTGCTTGCACATACATTTCTTAGAAGATTTAGGACCTCCACGTCTTCCACTTGAATATCGTTGAGCGTTTTATTACCCCATGCAACACCCGTATATCGAATATCATTATCTCCATTAAAAACCGACGCGAAAAAGTCATTGAAAGCACTACACATGCCTACATTGCTCTCTACTTTTGAGCCTCCTATCGAGAGGGGGCCAACTGTCCCCTTACATCCATTATTGACGTATCGAAAAAATGATTTTGGGTCAGAGCCAATGTTATCTGCCAACCCTGATACAGGTAGTTTAGATTCAAAAATCCTGCCTTTTTTCCCTGGCACTTCAATTCTAGCACCACATCCAGAATATGTAGCCGTGTGAGGGCCACCACATAAAAGACACTTCAATTTAGATTTATCACCTTTATGAGTACAATTCCGAGTCTCATGAGACCCTGAACAAAATGCACACGCAGGGAGGTCCCTACAAAAATAACTGCTGTGCCCGTACTTTTGACAGTTCCTACACTGCAAGGGAGACTGTATTCCTCTGTATCTTTCGATACTAATGTTGATGTCACCTATGCATGTTAGATTAGCAAAATGCTTATGTTCAATCAAAACTTCTACCAAAAAAAGTGGGAAAGGTCTCCCATTTGAATAATTTTTCATATTACAAACCTTGACCACTGGTATACCCTGCCTTTCAATGTCTGCTTTAATGTCAAGGGGGTTAACATTTGCAGGTAACCCTCTGATGACAAACTTTAAGGTTCTGTTGCTATTTGTTTGATAAGTATAATATCTGAATTTTTTGTCATCAAAAATTTTTGTTACCTTCCTATGATCAAGTTCTGAAAAAACTTGGAAGGTTATTTTGTTGTCCGTTGGCTTTTGTTGGGGGGGAAACTCACATACAGCTTTAATTTCGCTGAAATCAACAATCCAGTTGTTTCCCCATGAAGTCAAAATAATCGGTGGAATGTTAGTCTTTTTCCTACTTACAACAGTAAAGCCATTGTTGTCATTAGGCTGATTAGCCAAATCAGAGTTAACACTACTAGGCAATTGTTACTCTACTGTTTGTTCCTGTTTAGTGTTATTTTCAATTTGCTGTGTCACATAAATTTTTTGTAATTACAGAATTTTATTTTGTAACAACATATAAATATATTAACCAGTATTTTTTGGTGAGTAAAATTCACACCAATATATATAAAAATTTATAATTTTATACCACATGTTGATTTGCATTATGCACATTGGTTAAAAATACCAAACATATCTCAAGAATTAAAACAAATAGTTCAATTATTATTTCATAGATGGCAGTAAAAATAAAAAAAGCAAAACTTCTCTATTTCCAGCAATATTTACATAATAAATAACCGGTATTCTGGTGCGTAAAATTTACACCGATTTGCAGCAAAAAAAAAAAAAAGGGAAAATATATAGTTTCATTATTTATGTAGTTCATTTTCATGCTGCACATCGATTGAAATCCAGCAACCATTTAATTCAAGTATTGTAACAGATAGTTTTGTTTTTATCCAATGGGTCCCAGTTTAACGCGGTTTCATATATTTATAATAGTAAAGTATAAACACACACATATGAAAAAAGAATAGGTCAGAATGTTAGGAAATTTCCCTCCAAAATATTTTTTTCACCGGTTCGCATTCAAATGATTTCTCCCATTTATGCTGTCAGACCAGACACGACCCGGGCTCTGTCCCTTCCGGGATGTGAGACCTTTACCCGTGCGGATTGGGTCGTTTTTATGGGTCCCATTTATGCTGGTTCCTATGAATTTCCCCACCATTTCAACGGTCTGCAAGTAGAAAATGGTTGAAGGACAAAACGTTCTATGCGCATGGTTTCAGTTCCCGTCGGTAATTTTATCCATTCAACACTCTATAATGCCCTCCGCATTGTTTTATTTTTTTTCAAAATGTCCTGGTTTCTATGAGTGACTTTGCGTTACGTTCCGGTTTTTATCAGGATTTGTTCCGTTTTCTCAGTCGCATGTTCTGGCCACCCTATTCTAGACCTCGCCTGCCCAAGTTCGTTCCCGTACCTATGACAGAGGTGAATTGTATAACTTGGTGTGACTTCTATCCCGACGGCAACAGTGCGGAAAATTATAATTAGCTGCTTGACTAATTTTAGATTTTCGATAAGTGACCACATTCCTTTTGAAGTCTCGTATTTGTTTCAAAGTTTCGATTTAAAAAAATTATGTCACTGTCGATATTTTTTTATGTTTATAAATCAAATTGTTAAAGTAAATCCAGTGATAATATATTTCGGGCATAAAAAATATTGATTCGGGCATTCATTATTTAAGTTACATGCCCAATGGGGCATGTAAATGTTTCGAGATTTATCCGGCCTTGAATTTCACGCCTTTGCGTTTTGTTTGATCATTTTTGTCACACCATGGTCATTTTCTGCATACGAGGGCTAATTAGACCGGGACCTACAGTTTAATGATGATTTCGAACGGCAGGCTTGGTTTTTGTATACTCGTCAAGAGGTTGGTGCGCTAACCCTTCAATGGGAGAGTCCCTGCGGTAACAATTTTTTCTGCGGTCATGTCGCCGTTTCTGTTGCACCCCTGTGTCAGGAAAGTTTTCTGACAAGGACGAACCGGATATCGAGCTTGCGACACCTCTAAACATCCTTTAGTACTTTAGGCGAGTATCTTATCGACCTGGGCTACCGCGCCCTTTGCGTTTGTACTTGATATTGTTACTAATTTGATAATGAATTCTTTCTTTCGTCAGTCGAATTCTCTCTCTAAGGCCGCGATTACACTATAAAAGTTTGATAAAAGTTATTTTATAAAACTTTAAAAGTGCAACCAATAAAGGCATCTATTACATTCGATACAATGTAACAAATACGCTTATTGGTTGCATTTATCAAATTTTATTGAAGAACTTGTTAAAAACTTTTACAGTATAATCCCGGCCTAGGGGCAGCAATGCACTATAAAAGTTTTAGATAAGTTCTCTTATAAAACTTGAAAAATGCCACCAATAAGCGTGTCGGATACATTCGAGCGAATGTAACCGATGCGCTTATTGGTTTCAAGTTTTGTAAAAGATCTTTTATCAAACTTTTATAGTGTGATCTCGACCTAAGAAATCATTTTAGCGTACATTCTCTCTCTCCCACATGCAAAGTGAAACAGAGAAAAAAAAAATTTCGGGTGAAAAACGTGTTTATATATATTATATATATATATATATATATCTACTCACACACAAAAAATTCTCAAGTTGACTTTCTTATCTCAAATCGCTCACAATTGGCAAACTTTTGTATTTCTTCAATAAAACTTCTGGCGTAATATTACGTCACAAACATTGGACTGATTAACAGTACCATGTGTTTCCACGAGAAGTAACGCATTAGTGCTCCCATAAGGGTGCGTACACAGTATCGAACTGAGCCGTACGTATACACGTTGTTACCGTAATTTGTAATTTGGACGGTATTTCTAAATACAAATACAAATACAAATACAAATACAACGCCACAACAGGCAAAATGCCCAACGAGGTGGCTGATAAAAAGATGCCCATAAAAATATGGTTGTCATATGTTTCAAAAATACAGCAACCCAATTAAAAATGCAATTAACACAAATTACAAACAATATATACACATGATAAAATATTATACAATGCCCATAAAGAATACTTATGGTTGTCTTATTCTAAGAATGGATAGCTTCTCGATTTACCCCAACATGTTTATCGTATTTCTTTTTAAACGTGTCAATTGTGTTACAATTTACTACCTCCGGGGGTAAGCTATTCCATTTATTAACAACCCTATTGGAGAAAAATTCCCTGCGACACCATAACCTTGCATTGTCCCTCACCAATCGATACTGGTGTCCCCTTGTAAAAGCAGTCGATTGGCGGTGTACTAAAAGTTCATGGTCCATCCTATCCATCCCATTGAAAATTTTGAACACTTCGATCATATCTCCTCGACACCTGCGTTCATCCAGTGTAAACATATTCAAAAAATGAAGTCTCTCTTCATACCTCAAGCCCCTTGTGCCAATAAGGACACGCGTAGCTCTTCTCTGCACCCCTTCAACCAAGTCTATGTCCCTCTGTAGGTATGGTCTCCAAAACCTTACAGCATACTCCAGTCCAGGACGAACTAAGCCTCGAAAAAGCGGAAGAATGACTTTAGGAGAACGCGAAGAGACCTTTTTGAAAATGAGACCAAGCATTCTATTCGATTTTTTGACAACCGCTGAACAATGTTCAGAAAACTTAAGTCGCTCGTCAATGAGAATTCCCAAATCGGTGACTCTAGTTGCATCCGGGATAGTGACACCATTCAACTCGTAAGAGAACCGTGGGTTGTTCGAACCAAAATGAGCGACCATGCACTTATCTACGCTAAACGTCATGCTCCATTCATTTGCCCATGCTGCAATCTTGTTTAAGTTGGTCTGGAGCAACTCCCTATCGCTTTCATTTCCGATTACCCCCATTAGCTTCACATCATCTGCGAATTTGCTAGTAATTCCATCGATACCCTGATCGAGTTTGTCGATAAAAAGTGAAAAAAGTATGGGGCCAAGGACACTTCCCTGAGGAACTCCACTTGTGACGTCTGTCCAACCAGAGAATTCCCCGTTCACCATAACTCGTTGCGACCTATCTCTTAACCACGATTCTATCCAATTCAGCAAGTTGCCCCCTATTCCAATCTCGTGTAAACGCTTCAAGAGTTTGCCATGTTGGACCCGATCGAATGCCTTCTGGAAATCAAGGTAAACAACGTCGACATTTTTGCTCTTACCCAAAGCCTTAGTCACGTAATCATAGAAGCAAAGGAGGTTAGTTACACATGACTTCCCCTTCCTGAACCCATGCTGATTATCCGACAATACATTATTCTCGTCTATCCACTTCACAAACTGCCTTTTGATGATAATTTCCAAAATTTTCGAGAGGGAGCTCGTCAAACTCACTGGACGATAATTAGACACCACTTCTCTACTACCCTTCTTAAATATCGGAACAACGTTAGCCAGTTTCCAATCTCTCGGGACGATACCCTCAGCAACACTACTCCTGTATATCTGTGCGACTGGCCCCAACAATTCATTAGCACCTTCCCTGAGAACCCTGGGATAGATATCATCTGGTCCTGGTGCTTTGCTTGCACATACATTTCTTAGAAGATTTAGGACCTCCACGTCTTCAACTTGAATATCGTTGAGCGTTTTATTACCCCATGCAACACCCGTATATCGAATATCATTATCTCCATTAAAAACCGACGCGAAAAAGTCATTGAAAGCACTACACATGCCTACATTGCTCTCTACTTTTGAGCCTCCTATCGAGAGGGGGCCAACTGCCCCCTTACATCCATTATTGACGTATCGAAAAAATGATTTTGGGTCAGAGCCAATGTTATCTGCCAACTTAGATTCAACTTGCTTTTTACTATCCCTTATCGCTTTCTTCAACAGTCTCCTTTTATCAGTAAACAATGATAGGTCACCTCGTCCACTTTTATACTCTCTGAATGCTCTTTTCTTTTCAAGATAAAGGTTCCGCACGCTATCCGTGAACCATAGAGGGTGTGATGTACAAACACGCTTTTTTCGAACAAAGGGTATGACGTCGTGCAAAACAGAGGACAGCTTCGTACTAAATTCTTCCCATTGACTTACCACCCCTACTGATTCCAACCGGTCTTTGAAAACTTCCGCTAACCTTCTTCGCAAAACATCAAAGTTAGTTCTCCGAAAACAAGGAACCAGTCTTTTGTTATCAACCTTACCCGAGGAAAAGTTACAGTGAAATCTGACGATACGATGATCACTGGAAGAAAACTCTTCCCCCACCGAAACATGTTCAACTAGATCCTCAGAACTAGTAAGAACTAAATCCAAAATAGCAGTACCCCTAGTGGCTTCTGATACATGCTGATACAAAAAATTTTCGAGCACCAACTTAAGAAAGTCTCTTTCATACTGATTTCCAGATGAAAGGTTCTCCCAATCAATACCCGGGTAATTGAAATCCCCTAGTATGAGAACCCTCTTTCGCTTACACCTGTAGGAAATTTCGTCATGCATTTTGGCGATATAGTTTTGATCCCTATTCGGTGGATTGTAACAAACCCCAACAATAAGCTTATGACGTCTTTTGTTCTCAAGTTCAACCCATATGGTTTCAATATCACTTCTCTGCACGTTACACTCTCTAGCCTTGAAACATGATTTCACGTATATCAACACTCCACCCCCTTTCCTATCAGATCTATTTCTCAAAAAATTATCGTATCCGGAGATGTGTAAGAAAGATTCATCCCCATCGTTTGCCCAAGATTCTGTAATGGCTATAAGATCCAAGTCCTCCACAACTATCATAGTTTCTAAAAAATCTTTCTTATTACCCAAGCTCCTGGCATTTATTAACACACATTTTAATTTGCCCGGTGGTTTGTTGTCAATCGAGAAGCCATCCAAGTCAGAGGTGGGTAATTCCCCGTCAGTACTGTTGTGATTATCATTAACTAACCCGCATTCCCGACTACGTGGTCTGGGAGTAAAAAACCTGACCTAAGACTATCGTAAACCTCCCAGACCCCTCTCTTATTTAGATGGATCCCATCCGAACGAAGCCACCTATCGGTAAATGCGGGAAGCTCCAAGAACGTGACCCCAAGTGAGGAGCAAATGTCCTTCAGGCCTATATTGAATTGGTGGATCCTACTCCTATATCCCCTACTACCCCTAACGACGAACTAATCTTTTTTGAACAGTTCAAACTGGACCATCCGGAATCGGTTTTTCCGACGAATACAAAGAAGAAAAAAAGGAACAAAAATGAAGTTCGTGTCGAACGCATTAGGACCGCTCTGGGAAGGTCCAACGCGTACGGCTCTATTTGATATTTTGTACACACCTTTGAGTGTGCCGCCACAAATGATTTCAATAGCTATGCAAGGTCACCGAGATATGACTGAGAGCCGATTGATATTCCGGGCCGTGTCCGAATGAGCCCATGAGTTAATTTGGCCCTGGCTAATATGTGATTTTCAGATCCGAATCGTATACGTGATTCAGGTATCGTGTATTTTTCTTTCCCAGCAATCGACAGCGTGCAGACTGCTATCATCATCGGGGCCGTCGCCGGTGTCTTCGTAATTACTATCATGATGGTGGTCATCACAGCGGTCATTATAAAGAGGAAGTACTCTCTGCAGGGAATGAGGCTGTCTCCAATAGAAGAAGTAAGAGTTCACACACATTTTCATACACTTCAATTTCTGCATGTACACGTCGCATATTCATCAGCATGGGATCAGTAACCATGACATGATGGGTCGGGACAACGGAGTGTAGTGGTGAACACTTCTTTCGCCCCCAGAGGGCGCGATTTTGCCTACTTTGTGAAAAATAATTAAAATATTGCCCACTTAAAATTCCGACATTTACGACCTAAAATTCAGACATCGAACCCTCTAGCTTAGGGTTTTGAAAGAACCAGTTTTAGAGGGCCGTAAAACTGTTTTTGCACCGGGCCGCAAAATACTTCAGCCCGTCCCTGTCTACAGGGTACAATGATCCGATTCTAATAATGTCACCCGGTGGCAGGGTTGGTGAAAAAACCGTTTTTTTTGGTTTAAACCGGTTTTTTGTTTTATATAGTATTAACATTAAAAACAATGAAATTTCAGAAAAATCATTCATACTTCCAATAATTAACTAAAATAAAATGTTTATTAATGTAATTAACACTTTTCCCATGCTAATTAATCAATAAATATTTATTACATTTTAACAAAAACCAACTTTTGCAATTTAATTATTTTTTGCTTAACTCAATGGATTACTGTGTGTTTGAAAATTCTTTCAATGTTATTATTAATTATATAGTATATAAAGGTTTTTCTCCAGTTACTTTCAGTATACTTAATTAGGAAGCTATTTTGCAAAAAGTAATAAAAATTAGGTGAATATAATGTATTTAATGAAGCATAAATAATGCAGATTAATTAGCAATGATTTACGATATACAGGGTGATTATAACTAAGGTTCTGATTTCAAAACACTGTAAAAAAAAAGAATGATTGTCAGAATAACTTGAAAATTGACATGAATATTCCTGAAAAAATTCAATTTTATTTGATAAAGGGGAAAAAATACTTAAAAATGTAAAATTAATGACATCATCCAAACATGTGGGAAATTTGCTCGCAGAATGGAAACGATAGCCAGTCATGGCAAAATGATACCTTAATTATAGTATTGCACGATTTCATAATTCATGGAAACATCACAAAAAACGAAGTAATTGAACAAATAACTGCAACTTACTTAAGAAATGTTAAATATGTTGTCCAACCTGAGGTTGAAAGCACAAAAATTCTTGTTCAACAACAGAATCGGAGTATGCCATGGTCATGATGTGGATGTGCTTGCAATTCAGCTTTATTAAACTAAACCAAGCGTGGCTCTTTCCCCCCCCCCCCCCCCCCGCCGTTAATATTCCTGAGGAACTTCTAACAATGTGCTGGAGATTGCAATTCACCAAAGTTTGCAATCTGACCACTGTTTATAACATTTTGAGGTAATCCCACAGCCAGAAGTTGCAAGGGTTATGGTGCATCCTGTTAAAATGGGTCTTCAGCAGCTGCTTTGCTGGTATTGCAATGTGCATCTTGATAGAAGTTCTATCCACACACTGATGCTGTGGAAGTGCCGAAATGATGTGGTTGCACAAAATAGATTATACTGCTGGCCAAGTACAGCATCATCTACTTGCACATTTTGCACTTTTTTCTTTTGCGAAAGAAACTTCCATTGCTTCAGGAGTATCCATGCAAATTTTCAAGTCTTTCTGATCAGTACTTATTGTATAGTTTTTGAATCAAAACTTAAATTATTATCACGCTGTATATAGCTGATTATTTTTCATAAATCTGTTACTACTATACAGTAGAACCTTGATTAACTAGGCTTAACAGTGTGTGTGTGTGAAAGTACAAAAAAACAACTATTGAATATTAAGACTGGGAGATATACAGTAGGAGATGTGCTACATCTTATGGGAAAGGAAATGAAAATGTATGTGAAATAATGTAACGACTAGTACACCAGTCTTTGTCCTTTAAGGACAGCTGGTGTCTTTATTGGATTATAGGACCACCTGGCCCTAGCATGATGGTGTCACTACTGTAGCTGCTTCTTTGTGAAGGGAAAAAGAAACCCTGTGAGATAATACACCGCTACATTTAGATGTGTGATGCAATCCTTATTCATGAATTTGCTAAAGATAGAGCATCAGAATGTAGCCAAAGGTTAGAAAATGTTGTAAGAATGAGAAATTTAGGCTTTTATATATAACTTTAAATGACTAAGATACTTCATATGAAATATATATATATATATTCTGGCCACTTTTATGAGACTTTTTGGAAAAAACCACTCATAAAATCTTATGTCATTTAAAGATATACCGTCAGAATGTACCCCAAGGATATAAAATGTGGTAAAAATGAAACATTTTGGCTAATAATGAACCAATATGATATTTTTCAAGGAAAAAACTGATATTTAGGCAACTTTTATTTGATTTTTTGAAAAAAACCACTGGTTTAAACCAAAGTGAAATGGTTTTAACCAGTGGTTTAAACCAAACAACCCTGCCCGGTGGCGAAACAGAAAACTTTCCATGTCTTCGGCATGTAATCATGATTTAACAGTGCGGTGCCACTGTTTCATTCACGCTGCAACCAATAGCAGGGATTTTCAGGATGTTTTATGATATGTGCCTGTTTGTTATTCCCCAACAGGCTCGAAACAAGCTGCCATCATACGTGAACGTGCCTTTCCAAGACGCCCTATACGTGAAAGGATCTGGTCGAGGTAAGGTGCACGGCAAGTACTGCTACGAGAGCGGGCAATGGATTGGACCAGGACCAGAACCACAAATCGAGGACGTCCCAGAACCAATGCTGTACAGGGCGCCCACTGAAACGGAAGTCAGTATCACTCCGAGACCTCCAACTGCTGTGGTGAGTAGCAACAGCGAAACAAGCTACATCGTACATGCTCAACCCGTGGTCCACGGGCCAAATGTTGTCCTCGGAGTCACCTGATGTAGCCCGTGACCTCAAATCTAATTTTATAAATGTGAACTGAGCGACATATTTTTCCAGATCACTCAAGTGCCTGGTGGTGTAGTTTCACATCAGATGAGTGGGCCGTGACGCATTGATAGATCACTGAAGCGGCCCGCGGAATATTGATAGATCGCTGAAGCGGCCCGCGGAGCATTTCCACATCTCTTAAGTAACCCGCGTTGCTGTTCCACATCACTCAAGTGGTTCGCGGCACATTTCCTCCTTGAGGGGCCCACTGCATGTTTTCAGATCACTTAATTGATCCCCGGCAGCATATTTACAAATCACTTAAGTGGTCTGCGGCACATTCCCAGACTCTTGAGTTGCACACAGCAAATTCCCAGATCACTCAAGTGGTCCCCGGAAAATTCTCAGATCCTTGAGTTATCCGACACATTTCTACAGATCACTTGAGTGCCTGCGGCGCAATTCAAGAGCACTGAATTGATTTGTGGCAATAGTTCCGAAGCTCGGAGATGTCCCGCGGCACATTTCCAGGTCACTTAATTGAGCCGCTGAGCAGTTCCACGTCACTAAAGAGACCCCTTGGCACATTCCCAGATCACAGCGGCATAGTTCCAGAGTTCTTAAGCGACGCGCGGCACGTTAACAGATCAAGCGTACCGTGGCACACATTCCTAGATTCTTGAGTGTCCCGCGGCATTTTCTCAGTTCCTTGAATGATTCGCGGTGTATTTGCAGATCATTTGAGTGACCCATGGCACATTTCCAGAGCACTTGAGTGGCCCATGGCACATTTCCAGACCACTTAAGTCACTAGCGGTGAAGGTCTAGATCACTCAAGAGACCCGCGGCACATTTGCAGATCCTTGACTAACCCATATTTACCAATCACTAAGATCACTCCAGCGTTTTGCGACACATTCCCAGATCACTTGAGTGACTCACGACAGCATATTTACAGTCCACTTAAGTGCTCCGTAGCACAGCTCATGAGATCACCCAAGCGACCCGCGGCTCATTTACATACCACTCAAGTGACCCACGGCACATTTACAAACCACTCAAGTGACCCGCGGCACATTTACAAACCACGCAAGTGACTCGCGGCACATTTACATGTCACTTAGGTAGCATGCCGCGCTGTCCCAGATCACTTAATTAAATGGTCCGTGGCACGTAAATGGTCCGTGGCACGTTTTAAAGGTTGAGCACTCTCTTGAGCTATATAAAAACCTCTTGTCAATTAATGTCTAAACAGGGCCGCCTTTACCAGACGCGGGGTCCCGTGCGAAAATAATAGTGAGGCAGAAAGCGTATTAATAATTTTGGCATCCAGAAATTCGTACATTTTTCCAAAATTTGCCGAAAAATATTAGACGCAATTAAATGTAAATTAATCAAAATTTCGAACGGAAGAAAATTCCAAGTTGCTGAAAGAAATAATTCCAAAAACAACTAGAATTAGGACCCAATGGAAGAAATTGTTTGAAGAGAACTAATAAAAATTCAGACTCCATGAATAGAAAATAAGCAAAAAGAGATAATTCCAGCGGCTGTATGGAAATTTTGAGTTGTATATGAAAGAAATAATCTTCAGTATTCATTGAAATCGTGAATAAATGAAAGAGAAATAATTCCTGAATTGATGAAATTTATTAAAAGAAATTTCCAGAATTGGTGGAAATTCAGAATTCGTGAATAATTCCAAAATTAATTTCGGAATTATTTCTTTCTTAGGAGAAAATAAGAAATTATTTCTTGGGGGAAAAATTAAAATGATGGAAATCTCTCGGGGAAAAAAAGATGGAAATTTATAGGGAAAAGAAGAAAGAGAATGAAAATTTCGTGGAAAAAATTAAAAATTATGAAAGAAGGGTAAATGTTTCCAAAATAAAGATAAAAAGGGTTGAAAATTTTACCAGGGCAAAGAGATGAAAAGGATTGAAATTTCTACGAAAAATATGAAAAACTATAAAAATTTCTCGGGGGAAAAAAATTAAAAAAAGGAAAATTTGTAAAGAAAAAAGAAGACGAAAAGGATAAAAATTTCTAGGAAAAAAAGATGAAAAGGACGAAAATTTTTAGGAGAAGAAATGAAAAAAAAGGAAAATTTATAGGGAAAAAAAGATGAAAAGGATATAGAAATATTAAATATTTCTAAAGAAAAAAAGATGGAAATTTATGAAACTTTTTAGGAAAAAAAGATGGAAATTTCTAGGGAAAAAGACGAAAGAAAATTAAAATTTCGAGGAAAAGACTATGAAAAAATGATAAACATCTCTAAAAAAGATAAAACAAGGATAAAAATTTCTAGGAAAAGAGATGGAAAGGATAAATATTTCTAAGGGAAAAAGGATGAATCCCAGGAAAAGAAGATGAAATAAAATGAACATTTCTAAACAAAATGATGAAAATGCAGGATTTATGAAAGAAATTATTGTAACGCGGAGCCTGGTACAACCGCACCTGTCGCACCCCCCCCCCCCGCCTGAAGGCGGCTCTGTGCCTAAACAGTAACCATTAATATCATGAATCACTATTTTAAATCTTTTCAGAGGGAACGGCTCAAGACGAGTTGGAACCTGGACTGGGATGTAAACGTTTCGAACAGATGACGTGAGCGAAGTCTATGTATAAACTGCATACATGAATATCAATTAATATCGAGAACATTTTTTCGAATTGCATACTGCGAAATAAATTTTTTCATAATCAGTGATACAGTATTGCAGTCCATTCTTTACATCCAAGTCTTGACATGCTCATCGACCACATTAAGACGCATTCTTCAACATTCAGTTTGACCATATTTTTCATGTTCCATTCCTCGATTCGCTCAATCAACTCCTGCAAGTTGGAAAGCGCCTTCAGTGATTTCCTATCAATCGGATACAATTGTAACAACCCCTCACAAAATGCCAGGATTCCCTCGGCCACTGCCGAATATTCATCCATGCCTTTGTTGCGAACTATATTAGCCCTGCATTGGAAAATTGATTAATTAATGGTAATGTGCATTTTTGAAGTGAATCTTGTTTAGCGAAGGAATTTTCAAAACCACCACAATAAGTGAAACGGAAATGACGTAAGCGTTCCTTTCCCCCCCCCCCTCAAAAACCAGTTTTAGCAAGACGAAATTACGTTCAATCAGAAACGTAATTGACGTTTGATTAAATTTGAAAATGAAAAATTTAATCAAATTAATCAAAATTAAAAATGAAAAATTAATCAATTCAATCATTTAATCAAATTAAAACAAAAATTCTTCACAAGGGGCCATTCAAGTATTACGTAAGCAGATTTTCAGCCATTTTTGACCCCCTCCCCCCTTGTCAGCAAAATTTCGTCAGCAGCTTAGAATATTTCATATCTTCAAAAAGGGTGGTTGATGACGTAAGCAACCTTCACACGCCCTCCTCCCCTCTTGTCATCAAAAGTCAGCAAATCCAAAACCCCCTCCTCGATGCTGACGTAATACTTGAATGACCCCCATCTGTGTGTTTTCAGCCCCCCCCCCCCCCATTTCAAGTTCGTGAGTCTCGTTGACCCTTCTGTTAAGACGTCGCTGCGCCATTGTACATTTGGATTCCATCTCACAATTCTGAATACGTACCTCAGTAATGAGTTAATAATTACATAACATGGAAAATTCAAGTATTTACAAACTTTACTTAAAAATATGGAAGACGGATGGAAACACCAGCAAGAACACAAGACAAACACAATTCTGACACCATAAATACGTTAGAGGCCACGCGTACACTCAGATTACACATTCCGATATGTACCAATTCGTTAAAAATTCCATTAAGAAATGTGTATGAGGTGCATGTGCGGCTAAATTGTTGATTATTATGCGATCTTGTAACTGTTGTGGCATACACTACGTTTTCAAAAGTCTAGATTCTTTTTAGAACTTAGACATTTTCTCGAATTCCTGGAAAAATGCTGGGCGAATCGTTCTGAAATTTCGGTCGTCTATACCTTATATCGGTAATGTGAAAATGTAGTCACGAGTGCATTCAAGGGACCAACAAAACATTAAAAAAGAAAAAAAGTGTTTTTGATCAACCCTGTATTAAAAAAAACTGCAAAATGAAAAATATCGTACTACCTTTGCGCTACACTTGTATACATTTTCATGAGAAAAGCACTTATATTCACGAATGTATAAATGTGTTCTATAAAAATTCCAATTTTCATCGCATGATTCTTGCTTATAACATGCCGAGTTTTAAACCGATTTTTGCGAAATTTACAGAGAATATGACTCTACATGAGACACACTGTCTAGAAATTCGAGTTGTGACAAATCATTATTCAATAAGATATGAGTATTTTTAGTAAATAATTACTAATTGCGCAAGAAATATAAAATTCATTTACACAATTTGATTGCCAGATATACAATGCAACTTACACGAGAATTCCAACTGAATCATGAAAATTCAAAAAGGTGTACGTGAGCTGTAATTTTGAAACTTGATGAAAGTAACCGAATTTGAAGAGGGGATTATGTAGAGAGAGAATTTTCTACAAAATGGTTTACGTGTATATTTGCTGTTACTTCATTTTTGACTTCAGCTTGTTTATTTTGACATCATGCACTCGTTTTATGCTAAAACACTTCACTTACATAGCGTCAAACGCGTTTTCGCTCATTTGCATAATGCTGTGGGGGAATTCCCGAGATAATCAAATAACAGAAAGTAATCATACCAATTTGGGGAAAATCCCTTATTATTCAGTTTACTTTCAGCCAGTTTTGAAATTACAGCTCACAATAACGCGCATATCATTCTGACTTTTCATAGTATCCAGCTGGAATATTCATATGAGTTACAGTATAGTATACCTGGCAATCACATTACGACAAATAAAATTTAGTAATTTCTTGCGCAAGTGCAATTAATAATCATTTACCATAAATACTCATATCTTATCGAGTAATAATTTTTCACATTAGAAATTCCTATATCTATAGCGTCATGTTGTGAGTGAATTTTGTAAAAAAGGTTGAAAATTCGACATGTTATAAGCAAAAAACATGCGATGAAAATTAGAATTTTTATAGAAAACATTTATATTTTCATGAATACTAATGCACTCTTCTTACGAAAATGCACAGAAGTATTGCGCAAGAATCAAAGATGGGAATGTAAACTTACCCAGTTCTGTTAGTTTGGCATTTTTATGAAAGCATTTCGTTAAGGTTTTCATATATGTATGTATTTTTCACATTAATCATGAAATGTCATTAAATTTATAAAGATGGAAACAGAATAGATATAAGAGTGTGCCAAAAAAGTCTACAATATACTATATTACAGTGCGAGACAAATCCCAGGCGCCGGGTCTCCATAGCGACTAAAAAGTTGGCCATTAGTGCTTAAACTTTTCTTGTGTTGTTACCAAATTGCAGGTTGAGTGCCGCACAAAATTTTAGAGATTATAGCAGTATATCTGCCAACATGAAAGAGGGTCACTATGCTCTGAAAATGTAAAAAGAAACATTATTTTGGACCTTTTTCTTCGGATGAAATTTATTTTAGGGCCTATGAAATTGTTGGGGGTGCCTAGATTTTTTCTGTGATTTGTCCAGCCCTGTCCTATTTACCATACATAAATTTTAAAATAATTGAGATCATTTATATTACTTACTTGAAACGGAAACTTACCCAGTTTTGAATGAAAAATCATTACGACAAAAACACTCAACATTAAGTTTGTCATCAAATCATTAAATATCGTTGAAATGTTGAAATTTTTGTATTGATAATATGAAAAAAAAAGTTCTTCTCGGTTATATTTCCATTTTTTTCAATTTTTTTTACACTTACAGTATATACAAAGACGAAAAATATAGCATTTCCTTGTAGGCTAACTCTCGTTAGGGGTTGAAGCTTTTAACTATAGCTATAGAAATACACTCCCTATATCAAAAACATAAATAACGCACTAGTAAAGAATAGTCGAGTCACCACAAGAATCCGCAAGCAGTTGTATCTCATGTGGGTATGCAAATGATTCGTGTCGCAAAAAAGTTAGGCAAATATTCCTGTTGTTGGTTGCCGAAGATGCCATATGAAGTCAAGTTCTATCATTAGAATACTGGAGTGAGAACAAAATCCTGTAAGAAAGTATAGTAAAAAATATCACTCACATAGGATTACACATTTTTATATCTCATTACGTATTTTCCAGTTATCTGCATGGCTAAACACTAATTCTGTTCTCAGATGGCAAAATGTAACTAGTCACTTTTTCTAAATTTCACGAGGCAAATTAGTAAACAATATTTCGCAAAAACGCGATACTGCGGCCTTTTGACTTATTGCAATTTGCCTCCGTTAGTTCCCCATAAACCGAAACAGATGGACGAAATTTTGTCACCCTCTAAAATTTTGACGAACGAGACCCCAGAATGCGAATAACTCAATTTTTTGGGAAAAGTGACTTTGACATTTTGCCATCTGACCACAGAATTCATCCATATCAAATAAGTGATTCCCTTTATTAAATTAAAAACAATTACTCTAACCCTAGCCCTTGGCTATAAAGATAATAATTGTTTAGTATAAAAGTTGTGATAAATTAGTTGACGAAAGCCAAAAATTAAAAATAAAATTAATACAATATTTAATAGCTACTGTTGCTAAGTGACTTTTCATTCTCTGCAACTTACCCGAATTTTATGTACAATGTGCTTTAAAAGCAAAATAATTGTTTTGAAAAATTAGTTACCTTGAAACCTCGCTACGACGATACTCGATATAACGATAAATTCCTTCACAACGAAGTTTTTCGTCTCGTTTGGAAATGTTTATATTCTTTTAGTACATAGACTATAAAGATATATACTATTATCACTCTATGCTATAGTGTTAAACTGATGGTTCTCGATATAATGATAATCCCTCTACAACGATTTTTTTTGGTCCACGGAGTATCGTTATATCGAGGTCTCACCGTATTTTAAAAGAAATAATTATTTTATGCCGCATGAATATACTTTTGCTCCGGATAGATTCAGACAAAATTTACTCACAAATATACTGTATAATCCTATAATAATAATAGTGGGATTTTATATAATTCCGCAAATTATATAAAATCCCACAATTTTTCAGCTACTTAAAACATAGATATAAATTACTTTGTTTTATTCATTGTAAATAATGTCATAATTTTCGCTGGTAATGATGAAAATAAATCCAATAAAAATACTCGAAAACTTTCGGCACTGAATGTCCTTTCTTGATTATAGAAGCAAGACTTTGATGGTCTTATTCTTCAGTAAATTAAAATAAGAGAAGCCTCTCTCTGTCTCTAGTCATCCATGAGGCATGATTAATTAAAATTAAAAAGTAATATAACACGAAAATAAATTTTGAACAACACTAACAAGCTTAAAAAACACGTGCAAACATTGTTGATGGTTCACTGCTCCGTCTTCCCCTTCAGCCTCCACCTGGCTAGTTGTTACGTCCGCAGTGTTGGCTCAAACAACCCTTTTATATACAAATAAAGCCTGGATAACCAAGCGGAGATTGAGATGTTATTTTTCCAGGCTTTCGTACTTCGTATGAACAGCGGAGAGTGACATCGTTTCTCTCTATACCCTTATATAGGAAGTTATTTATGTTATGCAACGTACGTCTATGTTACGTGTTGTCGTTACCGTTGTTAGTTGGTGAGAAGTACCGAGCACTGAGCTCTCGTCTTCTTCCTCTTTGTTTCTCTACTTAGATAGAGATATTGATCAGTCAATGGCAAAACTCGATTCAATACAAAAACCCTTCCTTCTATATATCTCTGGTGCGTACAGAACTACACCTACGAATGCTCTTCAGGTGAGCTTGGGGCTTCCGCCATTATCCCGTAAGATAGAATTCCTGACAAGAGTCACACGTCTTCTAAAGCTTCACAAGCCATGTTCGTTGCTAGAGGAAATATTAGTCCCGGACGCCCTCGAGCAAAAAACTATAGGCTGGACCTCGCATCCTGCAGAATATCTGCAGGTTAATCAAGTACTTCTAGACTCTTGGGGGGATGATACACCTGAGGATAAATCCGTCGTACACTACACAGATGGTTCTAAACTTTAATCAGGTACAGGAACTGTCTGTATAAAAACCGTGGGAGCGGAGATCGTGGATAAATGGGCTGCTAAACTCAAAGAAAATAATTCAGTATATCAATCTGAGATGCTCGCTATATTTACAGCAGCTCTGGATGCAGCTACAAACAGGAGGCAGACTGTAATAAGATCGGATAGCCGGTCAAGTCTCCAGGTCATCCTAAACCCGCTCTCTGAAAACGCAATAGCGAGAAAGATAAGGAGTATACTTGTATCTCACCCATCAATACTCATCTCCTGGGTAAAAGCCCACAACGGCCAGTGGGGAAACGAGCTTGCGGATGCGGCGGCCAAAGAAGCGAGCCATACCGGAGTCTTTTACGACGAACTCTTATATCCAGCTTCTTACGCAAAATTACTCCTCTGGAGTGACATGATAGCAAATGGGCAATTGCATTGGGATATGACGGATGCATCAGGCAGATCAACTCATGAAGTTAGAAAGAACGTAGATACTGGGAGCAGGGGCTGGTCACGAGAGCTCATCTTATTTGTCACCGGTCATGGGCCTTTCCCGGCAACGTTACATCGCTTCAAAGCGATTGCCAGCGATAAATGCTCTTGTCTTGAGCCTGGCACGCCCCTGCATTACGCCACATGCTGTCCAGAAACGACGCCCTTCCACTTCTGTTCGCCGGCTCCACATCTACACAGACCATAGACTTAAGATATAAATAGACCGCGCACGCTATTCATAAAACTTGTCGAACGTGAGGAAAAGATGAGCAGTATTGTCGGGGAAAGAACAGGTTCTGCGCTATTACATTTGGCGCGTTTTCGCAGAAGCTAGGATGTTGCTGTAACGAAATTTGACTCAATTCGATCAAGTTGATGAAAACTTTCCTTCATTTTTTCAATGAATTTCACTCATTTTTATGTGAAATATTTAGGGAGTATCAGATTTGAAAAAATAAATTCTATAAAATAAACAAATATTGGAAAACGGAATTTTTTAATTTTCCATTAAGGGATAATTCTTAATAATTTCTTAACACATGGATTTTTAAATTTTAATTGAATATATAATATTTGAAGGAAGTGAATATAAACAGTATAAATTTCATGAAATAAATTTTTTTGGCACAGTTTTTAATAGCTTTCTAAATATCTATACACACACAGGAAACAAAATATTGTATACAACAAATATATAATGTTTATGTTACTGTAAATTTGATAAATCCGTAGTGCGCGTTATCTTCAGAAATTATGCATAATAGTTGGTAAATATATGCATAATTACCAATATTTTTAGTAAGTTTGATGAATTTCGTAGCATTTATCACTTTTTACGAATGAATCGAATAATTCTCAAAATGAAGTTAGTAAGTTTGATGAATATGGAAAAAATCCATGCTGAAATATCACTTTATTTCAACAACTTAGTTCTGTCCGTATGAGATGCGTGCACTACACATATTTCGCCATAAAAATTAAATTAATAATAAATGCGAAGATAGAGAGAGATTTTTTTTCATCGGCTTAGTTCATGTTGGCTTTTGCTGTATTTATCAGCATATGCAAACATAACCGTTACGAAGAGGGGTAAAAATACTATTATTTTTAGAGGTTGTTATGCATTTTTATGCCAAACTGCAATTGTCTAGAGTGGGGGGGGGGGAGTTTTCCTCACATTCTATTTAAATAGAATATTTTTCATAAATTTATCCTTCTGAAAAGCATATTTTCTTCCAAGTTGAACAAAACTCGAATGAACTCACTAGCTCGCCAAATCTCGCCAAATCTTGCGGAGACGTATATTTCAGTTAAAACTTCATAAAACTCACAATTTCAATCATTTATTGCCAAAAATTCTATTAAAACATTTAATAATGATTCATGACATTTGAATTTTACCAAAACTTGGAACTTTAATTGAATTAAATCCAAAATGGAGTCGTTAAAAACTGAGATTACGTCAGAAATCCATTGCATCGTCAATTTAATATTCCAATTTTTAATTTATAAGAAGGGAAATAAGCAAAAAAGTATTCCTTTGTGAAAGGATAATGTTCCTCTTTTCCTAAACCGTTCCGAACATCCGAAAGCTGCACACGTGGTGACCATTCTAATGAAAAATAAGACAGCACTTGGAGATCGTCATACGAACAGCCATAAGGAAAGCATTGCCAGCGAGATTCCCTGACCAGCCTTTCGACTGGAGTCACGTGACTCCGGATCTTTGCTTCACATTGTAACCCCTCGCGCGCACTCTATAGTATTATTACTCTGTGACACAGACCATGGATGCTTGGCATACTATGTCGAGAGGAATCAAAAGAAAAGATAAAAAAAATGGTGAAATTTTCCTTGAGAGAGGAACATCCTGAGAAGATAAGGGATCCGTCTCCTCCAGCTCCTGCAACTCCGGTACCAGCGCCGTTAAGGAGATCGCCGCGTCTTCACCCTGACAGTGCGCTGGTGGCACTGTTTGAAGGCGGGGAGCAGGATGTATCCTAAATCTAATTAATGAAGTCCCGGAGAAATTTTAAAAGATCTTCAACAGTGATCAAAAGCGAATTAGACTGAGTGCATTGAACTGCCCGAACGCAATGGGGTGCTCTGCCCTTCCGTCATACAATCCTTGATCAATCAAATTTCTGATTGCGCATTTCGCGATATGATTTTTTTTATAACTTTCTATGATTAGTTACTATCCGTGCCCGTTGCACTTTGTTTTTAACTTGATTAATTTGATTCTTCGATTTACATAATTTTTCTTTTTTATTTCCTTGCACTATATGTAATCTTTGACATATCAATAAATTTTGGTTTTACCGGAGATGTGCCCTGGTCCCCCCCCCCCCCCCGGGGAAGCGCTTACGTTGCTTCTTGCGACAGAGCCTGGGTGTCTCGCGGTTTCTCCAGTTCTCCAGTCAATGGCAAAATGGTTGCTTAAAAACAACCATCTTTGATTTTTTTCTTTAATTATATAAATCCCTTTATACAATAAAATATTCTCACTACTACAAAACAATATTAGTATACTGATTTACATTGTCAACAGTTTGCAGGGGGTTAAAACATCTTTTACTACTAATCTCGGATCATACATATTTTTAAAAATAAATCTCGAAGATTGCAAATATATTCTCAATATCTACAATATTAAATATAATTTCACTAAAGTGATTTACTTTGTCACAAATTGCAAAATTTACCAATCTTTCGCAACATAAGTTTACAGCATCTTCTACAGTATATTTCCATTCAGAGAAAGGTGATATGTGTATATACGTGAAAACTCCAAAAATGTCATCAGAACCGTTTAATGTGAATTTTTGAGCATTTAAAAACATATCAGAAAAAATAATAATAATAAATTAATTAATTAAAATAAAACATTTAAAACATTTCAAATATTACAATAATCAATTTAGTGAATAAATGTATTTACATAAAATATTCTCACTCTACCATGTAGAAAATAAAATTGATCTGTATTGATTGACATTGCTATCATTTGCAGCATTTTACAAAATAATTGATGTAATTTATTTATAGAAATGTTTATCTATACTGTGCTGCTGGCACATTATCAATAAAAAAAATGTGCGGTATTTTCAAAATCATAACTTCAGTTTGCTTGTTCTAATTAAAATTCCTTTCTACAGTTTCTAACCAAATATTCCTTGGTCTTAGCTGTGCTAATTTCTGTTCAGCTGGGTAGTAGTTCAGCTTGGATGCTGAACTGATAAGCATCCACTTCTTCTCAAAGTACTTTTTGGCCAGTTTCTGTATGTATTTGTAGATGGATGGAATTTGAAGATCAGCGTGCAGGTCGGTTAGTCTGAAGTATTTCGGAGCAGAAAAGGTCTGATAATTTGTTCCATACATTCTTTTCTCGTTCTTTAGTGATTACATGTGACTTTGGGTAGCAAAAACGGAGGAGACTTTCCATTACAATTTTTATATCACTTGCTGGACATGCTAGTTGAAATTCCGGCGAGCGTCAAAGTCCATATCACGGGACTCAAACTATTAAAAATCTTTACATTATTAATATTAGGTATATGTTATTAAATATTAATTTATTTATATATAATACAAAAACTTAAAATAAAATTAAAACTTTACAAAAAATGTAATATAACTATTTTGTGATTAACAACTATTCTATAGATGTTTACTACAAGGAAAAAATATATTCGAACATTTTTTATCTAATCAAAACTTTTGTTAGAAACTCGTGGCAAACAGATGAGTATCACTAGATGGCGTTAAACCAGGGTTGAACACTCTTTTTGTTGTACGGCTTGTTTACGTCAGAATTTCTTTCCTTTTCATCGCCCTTTCTTCCCCCCCCCCACTTATGCTAATCCATAGGATCTTATGTTATAACAATGGCTTCTATCCCTCCCCCTCATATCATTCCATCGTTCTTTGATTTTGGATAGCAAAAACCACAGCGACTGGCAGAAACGGAAGAGACTTTCCATTGCAATTTGGGATTTTTTTTTATCACTTGCTCGGCAATGATATTTACTAAATTCCAGTATTCCACTTCTTCCATCAGCTCCTGGAGGTTGCTAAGAGCAATATCTGTGCATATCATGAGGACATCGTCAGCATATAGAGATAGAATTACCTTAGGCACCTGCGGATAATCATCCGTAAAAAATATTATGTAATTATAGATCTTAAGCTTGATAATTGGTGGATTCCCGCTTTAATGAACTTTTTGGAAGAATATGCTTCTCTCTTATTTTGACCTGAAATGTTTTGAAAAATAAGTATGATCGCAAAATTTTATGATTATCGAGGGATATCCTCTGTTGATCATTTTCAGTAGGAGCTTCTCGTGCCAAATGCAATCGAATGCCTTGTTATAATCTAAAAAAAACTCCTACTGCAAAGTCTTCGTAATTTTTAACCCCTTGAAGGCATTGCACAACCCTCACGAGTTGGTTTGTAGTACCGTGGCCTCTTTTAAGAGCTAATTGTTCGGCTCTGGCTAGATTGTGATCTTCTATAAATTTAATCATTCTTGCTGCAAATACCCTTTCGAATAATTTAGACAGATGTGGAAGAAGAGCGATGGGGCGTCTGTATGAATTGCAGTACTCTTTTGGTTTTCCTTGCTTCCGTATAACTTTTATGATTGCATTTTCCCAGTAAAATCTTTAAAGTACACTTTATCAAGAAGTCCGTTGAAAAAAAACGATTGAGATGATCATGTTTGGGGTAAGCATTTTCATTGAATTTAAAGTTTAGGCCGTCAAATCCTGCTGCCTTCTTTGGTTTAATTTTTTCGATTGTTTCTTCTAGCTCCTTGACGTTAGTGAGATATAAAATACTGGAGTCTTGTGCTGGAATATTGTTGAAATATCTTTGCACTTCACCATTCACATCATCTACGAGCCCTTGTGGTGTATTGTTATTTGGGGAAAATTGGTTTTCAAAAGTTCTTGCAAATTCGTCTGCTTTTTCTTGGTCTTCATATAACAGTTCATGCTGACTATTATAAATTGGTGGTAAAATTTGTGGGTTTGCTTTCATTCTTTTATACACGTCAAAAAGGGAACCATTCTCCGCTTTGGATTTTTGAAGCCAATCTCTCCATCTGTCATGGAGATATTTTCTAATAGTCTGTCTGACTTCAGCCGTTTTTGTGTTATAAATTGTTTTGAAAGGCGGAAATCTCGTTTGCTGAAATTTTTTCCTCCATTTGTTTTTTCCCCTGATAAGCTCTTTTATTTCCTATGGTAATTCTGTGCAGAGGGAATTTTTAACTATCTCCTCATTATTTTAAACGTCTCATTGAATACATCTAACCTTCCCTCTGACTGGAAAATTGATAAGATAATTCCCATCCATAAAACAGGTTGCAGGTTCATTGTCCTACCCTCTTAATTTTAGACCTATCGCAATCACCTCCTCTTGCTGCAAGCTCTTCGAACACATAATTGCCAAGGAAATCCGTACCCACCTCGAATCGATTAACTTTTTCTTTCCTAAACAACATGGATTTAGATGATCGTTATCTGCATCTATCCAGTTAACACTTTTCATACATGACTTAACAGACACCATTGAGAAAAACCTTCAATCCGATATCATTTTCCTAGAGTTTTCTAAAGCATTTGACAGGGTGCCCCATAATAAATTTCTACTAAAACTGTCAAACCTTGGATTAAATGTTCAACTGCTTAAATGGGTGGAATTAACCGAGGCCTATGCAAGAGGGTGCGGAAATCGTAGTACAATATTTGGTGGTAAGTTGTCCCAGTCTATAATAGTTCTTGGGAAGAAGTTAAGATAGGCTGGAGTGTTTGAGTGTAACAGAGAAGTGTGAGGTTTTAATTAGAATGTTGGAAGTGTCGATATTTTAAAAAAAATCGTCTGATGGAGGATTAACCGCAGCCAGTTTGTCTCATTCAAGGGTCAGAACTCCCTATTTCTTCATGTCAAGTCTGGCACACCGCAGGGTTCGCTCCTCTCGCCATTGCTATTTCTGATTTATATAAATGATCTACCCGACTCCATAAACTGCAGTATCAGATTCTTCGCTGATGATTGTGTGATCTACAAAACAGTGTCCGATCTTTCCGACCAAAAAGAATCTCTCCAACACAACCTTACCATTATTTCCTCAACATGGTGCTCAACCTGGGAAAACCAATTGCCCCTGAAATCCTCAAAAACAGTTTTTATGAAAGTTACCGCGTAAAAGAATTCCTCACGATTTCCCTTACTCAATAAACAACTTTTTGATCTCTGAGGTTTCCCATTATAAATACCTGGGCATTATAATCTCTTCCGATCTTCGCTAGAATCTTCACGTTGATTATATTTTTAATAAATGTCTCCAAAAACTCTTTTTTCCTTCGTCGTAACCTGAAAAACTCCACACGTCATGTCCGTCACCTGTGCTACCAGATTATATTATTCCCGCTCTCTCCTATGCCTGTGAAGTCTGGGACCCCTCCCCCCCGTACCCAAACCAACATTGATATAAATTAGAATCTACCCAAAATAGATCCACTCGCTTCATTTTTAACTGTTGGTCTTCGTCTGTCTTAATATCGGAGCTCAAGCACCAACTTAATGTCAAACCGCTCTCCTTCAGACTCTTTCCCTCTCGTATAACTTTTTTTTTTCAAAATCCTCCATGGATTTTTTTAATATCGACACTTCCAACATTCTCCTCACATTTCTCTGTTACACTCAACCATTCCAGCCTATCTTTGCTTCTTCCCAAGAACTATTATAGACTGGGACAACTTACCACCATATATTGTACTACGATTTCCGCACCCTCTTGCATAGCCCTCGGCCATAAGCAATATTGAATAAGTTCAGAAGCCAATGTCCAATTTAACTTTATATTGATAAAATTATCATTAAAATTACCTTTATAATCAATCAATTTTTTAATTAAAAAACACGATCTAATTTTAAGCCAGTTAAAAAGTTATTATTTTGTAAGATTATAAATAATTTTTGAGGCAATATAGTGGGAGTTATTGTAAGGTGTTACAAGCTAAAATATCCAGTTCCCGAAGAGACTACCACTTCTTTTAAAGGAGGTAGATGGCACTTGAAAAACAACAGTCACACTGTTTGTAAAAATGTTCTCAAAGTCCCAGTTCCAATGACACTATTTGCCGATTAAATGACGTACATAGAACTCCAATTAGCCGAATCAAATGAGACCAGACAGCATTCGGATGATTGCATAACTCGTAAAAAAAAGTTATTTCTTAGCGAAACGCGAATTTTTCTTTAGAATGTCACGCAATTTTGTGACGTAAAAAATGTAATGTTTACCCCTCGAAATGATCTAGCGTGTCGAAAATGCTTCTAATAAATTATCATATGACGAGACATTTCTAACCGCGACTCGTTTCGTTCGGAGAACCGAGCTTGAACGAGCTCTTCTCTCCCCATCTTGAAATATGACTGTCATCTATATACATATATATACTTGAAGAACAGAACAGAATTTAATTAATTTCGTCGTTTCCCAGCCCAATGAAGCTGTCTGACGACTTACAAATAGCCTTTCTGAGGCGTTGTGAAGGAGAAAGACAAGTTTGTACATGTATGTGTAAAGCATGAGTGTGTGTTTGTGTAGAGTAAACAAAAGTCCAGTCCAACGTCATGTCCAAAGTACAAGTGTAGTATGTGCTCTGAAAGATCACAATAACGGGGGAAAAGTTAAACATTCAATATTTTAAAAAAATCGTTGGTAGACAAAAACCATATAACACATATAACACATATAGATAACACGTACGGATACAAGAATGAGTACCAGTGGCAAAGTAGATAAAGTGGGATATAATAGGATGACTTATACACAGAACAATAAAAATAGAAAAATGCACAGTATATGTATAAATATATATTTTTTCAAATCTATTTCCTCTTTTTTCTAATTCAGTTCAATTTTTTTTCTCGAAAACCTTTATAACACAAAAATAATAATATAAAACATAATTTTCTTTATCAGTAGAGTGTCCAGTCAGAGTGCAATACCCTTTTTGGCCTATGGTATATTGTTCTCTGTAATGGGTCGTAATCCACTATCTCATTGAGATGGCCATATTCAGAGTTCTCTAGTTTGTCAAAGTGCGTTGTAGATAGCTCCTTAGGTCTTTCCTGATGTCAGCTCCCCGTATAAATTTAGGTGCCCTCACAAGAGACCTTAGGATCTTGTTTTGCTGAGATTGTACTTTTTGCATGTTGCTATGACTTGCGTAGGCCCAGACCGGGGATGCATATGTCATAATTGGTCGAAGTAGAGATTTATATAGTGCGACTTTATTCTTTAAGGAGAGAAACGAGCTTGAGGAAATGTCATTTTGGAGAGCATGCCTAGGGCTTGGGTAGCCTTGTTTTTGACATAGTAAATCTGCGGACCGAAAGTCATTGGCCGGTCCAGAATACAGCCTAGGTATTTTACTTTTCACACTGGTTCCACGACCGCTCCACCGATATAGATGGGAGCGTTTCCAAGGTCCGTTTTTTTTTTTCCTGAACCAAATAAATTGGCACTTGCTGTGGTTCAGCTCAATGGTGTTGATGCCACACCAATTCTCAATGGCCTCGACGATTTCTTGAAGATTTTCACGGCATTTTTTAGATTTCCTATGATTGGTGAGTATGATGGCATCGTGAGCAAAAAGTGCTATGATTCCTACCAGAGGTGCAGGAATGTCGTTAATATAAAGTAAGAAGAGCTGAGGGCCTAAACAAGATCCTTGCGGACCTGAGGCTCTCACTGGGTGCACGTTTGATGAAGTTCTTCCTGAAAGATAGCTATGGAAGAATAATATACTTGAAGAAGTTGCATAAATAAAATTATTATTCAAAATTATCTCAACAATCGATCAGTCATTAATAAAAGAAGCGAAATCTAGTTCTATTTAGTACCTAAAGGCAGGGATTCCCCAAACTTTTCACTCTTAGGAATGTGATTAGAATTTCAAGCACATGACACCATTGCTCGATGTTAAAGCAACTTCAGTGATACCCCCTTCAAGTGCCATGGCAAACTGATTGGGAATCGAAGCTCTATCCCAAATCATCTCAATTTACGCTATTTTCATCCCACCCATACAAAATATCCTGTACCATCCTTTTTCGATCCCAAGACACACCGTGCCTTCGAATACTCGAAAATAATTTCGAGTATTTTGTGTACTCGTGAAACTAAAATATGCGCAAAGTTACTAACAAAGCCGTATAACATACTATATAGCCCTGGTGACTAGTTCCATCAGGCTCCTAGGTCAGTGGCTCTCTCAACAGGGAACCCCATGAACCATTTGTGATATTGGGATATTCTGGAAGGTGGGGGGGGGGGACACGGATAAAAACCAAAAGGAAGGAGAGCCACGACAAGATTTTAAGGGACCTCACACAGAGCTGCGAAAAGAATGGTTAGATGTGAAGAAATAAAGTTTTTAACTGACAATATGGGGTGAAAAATGTTAACTGCTTCCAGGAATTAGTTGAACGAGGGACACTTTTACGCATAGGCACATCCGTGCACATCCCAGAAGCCTCATGTGCATAAAGTGGGGAGGGTTACATGATGATACCTGGTGCTAAGATTTTCGATAAAAAGTATTACGTAAATATGTAAGCAGTTATCTACAGTTAAGAGTACGTAACTTCCAGAACATCATTGCCCAGCGGGTCCATGATGCCCTGAATAGAGCCAGAATCAAGAAGGAAGCTCGTTGTGGACCTATAGCAGTGCTCCGGAAGATCGAACTAATTTAAAATACAGTAGAACTTCGATTATCCGGGCTAATGGCAGGGAAGGTGAAAACACGAGTAATCGAAAAACCACAGTTAAACCACCAGAAGTAAAAAAAAATGATTCAAAGTAACAAAATTGGAAAAAATGAAGTATTTTATAGTCAAATTATTTAAAATGACTATCCACTGTATATACTCATATTATCCGAGCGAGTAAAATCTAATAAAAAATTACACCTATATTGAAGCATTGCGGCACAACTATAATATACTAGGTTTCATGGATGGCAGAAATACAGTAAAGCCTCGATTATATCCGGGCTAATGTTGGGGAAGGTGATCACGGATAACCGAAAAAACCCGGTTTATCCTTTTCCTGTCAATCATTCTACACAGTTATAAAATGTACCACGAGAATGACACGAACAAGGTCCAGCCGATGAGCCATGCGGTCATGCGAAGTTACACCTTTTTTGTGCCTTATCTTTCTGTTGCAAAAAAGCAATACATTTCGACAAACTTCCCCGCATTTCCAGTAACTGGCTGTAAATCTAAATCTTCAAGAACCGATCGCCCCAGGACAATGCCCGGTTCTTATGAACACATATGGGGGCGCTGCCGTTTTAACGCGTTGACATGGGAGTTCAACCAACACCTCCTAGAGATAGAAGGACTCCGCACGCTGCTTGTGACGTTAGTAAGTATAGTTTGTTTCAGGTTAACTTTGCAGTGAAGAGAAAGGTAAAGAGTGTATTCCTTCGCTGCAAAATATAGTTCTCATACATCGGAGGTTTACG